>NW_026930457.1:0-57500 GCF_032062105.1 Saccostrea cuccullata | reverse complement strand
ACCTACTTTTTCAAGTTGAGTGAACAGGTTAAAGTTTTTGGTGCAGGTCTCATTTCCAAGATACTATGAGCACTATAATGACCAAACTTGCAGGTTTGATACATCTTAGGATGCATACTACCAGGCTTGCTTCAAATGCTGAATCTGACCTACATTTTCTGGTTGAGTGAACAAGTTAAAGTTTTAGGTGCAGTTTTCATTTCCAAGATACCTTGAGTCCTATTATGACCAAAAATGCATGGATGGTACATCTAAGGATGCATACTACCAGACTTACTTCGGATGCTGAATCTGACCTACATTTTCGAGTTGAGTGAACAGGTTAAAGTTTTTGGTGCAGGTTTCATTTCCAAGTAACTATAAGTCCTATGTTGACCAAACTTGCATGGACAATACATCTTAGGATGCACACTAATGAACTTGCTTCGGATGCTGAATTAGACATACATTTTTCATATAATGGACCAGGTAAAAGTTATGGGTGCATGTCTATTACCAAAAAATATAAGCTTATATAACATTGTATAAACCAAACTTGCACAAATGATGCATCAAGGGATGAAAACTCTCAAATTTGCTTCAGATGCTGGATTTTAATTACATTTTCATGAAAAAGAACTAGTTTGAAGTTTTTATATAGCTCTATTCCAAAGTATCGGATCAAAATTGCATAAATATTTTCATTTTGGGATGTACACTTTTTTTTCGGTGAATTGTGTGACTTTGCCTTACTTAAAGACAACATTCGTTGAGGTGAGCTCTGTAATCTCTGATTACCTATGTTTATTGAATGCAAACAAAATAGAAGAAAGGGTCAACGACTTTGAAAAAACGGGTATAATTTAAAGATCGGTAATAATATTAAATCATTATCAGAAATAATGCGTCATGTAAAAGTAACCGAGTAATTGATGATGTTTGCATACCTTATGCGTTAATTTAGATTTATTTTAAACAATAATAATTCTATAGCCTCTCCGACACTCTCATACATACAATGTTGAAAATCAAGGCCAGGCGTTTTTTTTTTTACTTCTGTGAAATTTTACGCGTTTAAATTTTACGGATTTATAAAATTTGTAAAAATTAGTAAAAATTAGCAGCACGTAAAAAATACCTGTTATATGGTAGGTCAAATAATGTACCATGTACCACAAACGTTTGGAAAATTTTAATAGGTGAAATAATGTATGGATTACCACAAAAGTTAGGGAAATTTCATTTGCTTATACCTCATACATTACTGCTGTTTATTATACCCCCGCAAACGAAGTTTAGGGGGGTATATTGGAATCAGCATGTCCGTCTGTCTGTCCATCTGTCCGTCTGTCGACGGACAAGATTTTGTCCGGACCGTTTCTCAGAAACTATTGGATGGATTTGTCTGAAAATTTGTACACTTATTATTCATCATATGAAGTTGTGCACCTGGTATTTTCATCATGATTGGGTAATTTTTCTGCATTTTACAGGTGTTTTTTCTTTTTTATTTTATAGTTTTGTTTGGCTCATAACTAAAAAACTATTAGACTGACAATCATCAAACTTGGACAGTTTATGCATCTTGGGTAGAAGGTGTGTCACAACCTATTTTAAGGTCACCGTGACCTTTTAATTTAAGTAAAATTTTAAAAAGAAACCTGTCTTTTACTATTGAATTACGCAATCCCAAAAATGTAAGAGTGTTTCTGTATCCCTGTTTATAAAATGTTAAATTGAGAAAATAATATTTTTTCATTATAAACTTTACAGCAATCCATATCAAATGTTATTTTATAAGCGATAATCTACCTCTCCCAAGGGTATAATTATCAAGCACTGGTCAAGGAGAATTTTGATAACAGAAAATTGCATCCCTTGGTATTTATCAGTGGAGTCATGCATCCAGTCAAAGATTAATTAATGAGTTCAATGTAGGAAAGCTAGCTGTCTCAATCATTTCTGTTAGTTTTTTATCTATGATTAAGGCCCTTTGGGAATTAGACAGAGGAACTGCTGGTCAGTTTAATAAATAGCATATGTCATTTGATGGCCATCCTTCTATTTCTAAAATCAATTTGTTATAGATTAAGTTTTTAATACTAATTAGTTAAATTGATATATTTAAAAAAAAATTAAAATATCAAGTAACAAATTTCAGAGCATCATGTCCCACTTGAAAGATATATGCATATGTGTTTGTTTGTGTGGGAGGAGCATTTGTCAAGCTATAATGCAACCATTTGATGATTATTTGTTATAATTAATGCTTACACCACAGGAGATGTTTAAACAAATATCAAAAGGAATAAAAAAAAAATTATGGAAATCCTTTTAAAGGTTGATGATTTCCTCACACTCTAAACTGTTTATATTAATTGAATGAACAATATTTGACTGGAGTATCATGCTGTGGTGGGCACTTTATTATTTTTAAAATGAATTTGATATAAAGTTATAAAGATTAATTTATTCTGTATAATATTTCTTTTTTCAACAATTATTTTTCAGAGTAGCATGACAAATAATTGCAATTTGTTGTTTTAATGAAATTAAAAAAAAAAACTGTTACAGTGTATTAAATTAGTATTGATGTTTTATTTGCTTGCACTTAGATTCATAAATTGAAAAAAATTAATGAGCATGCAATTATATTTTCACCCGATTTGTTTTAAGACAATAGTGAACACCTCTTAATAGATCCATAAAATATTTGTGAATTGGCACCTACTCTGAAAAAACACAGCGGGGGTATTTGTCCCTATTGGACAGTTCTAGTTAACGTATATGGTATTTTGTATTTTCGGGTAATACAGTGTATTTGTATTGGAAATACAACTGTTCTACGGTGTTTTACCTTTTTTTTCACTTCAGGCTTTTCTGAAAGAATCACAGAAATCGAATGTGGACAGTAATGTGAATGGTGTCAATTCTCCAAGTAAAGTTTAATATTACTCACTTTTACATTTAATTCAGTTTTGTCTAAATGTTAAATTTAAATGAAATATTTATAAACATGCTCTGTGTGCTTTATAAATTTCGGTATTGATAACCTCAGGTGTCTGAATACATCATTCAATAAATTATTTGTCCATCATTTGAGCGTGACAATTGTAGGGTTACTGACAGAGAGCACACCAAGCAGGAGACCATCCGGTAACAGCCAATTAGGGGCTCCGTCTGTAGACCAGCAGAGGAAATATAATGACCTCGTAGTGAAGGCCAAGAAACTCGCGACAGAGGGAAAGATCAGCGAGGCATTGGAATATAACAAGAAAGCTCTGGCCATCTGCTTCAGTGACAAGCTGGAAAAAAGAATACAGAAAATGGAGGTAACCAAAAAAATGTGATTCAGTTTTATTAATTAAGAAATGTGTAGAAATAAGGAATTTTAAATCTTTCCAGGGAATGGTTTAGATTTTCAATCCTCTGGAATCTTTCTATTATTATTAGCTCACCTGAGCCGAAAGCTCAAGTGAGCTTTTCTGATCACATTTTGTCCGGCGTCCGTCTGTCCGTCCGTCCGTCTGTAAACTTTTCACATTTTCAACTTCTTCTCAAGAACCACTGGGACAATTTTAACCAAACTTTATACAAAGCATCCTTGGGTGAAGGGAAATTTAAATTGTTAAAATCAAGGGCCAAGACTTCTTCCAAGGGGAGATAATCAAGAAAATTTAAAAATAGGGTGGGGTCATTAAAAAATCTTCTTCTCAAGAACCACTGGGCCAGAAAAGCTGAAACTTATATGAAAGCATCCCGGGGTAGTGTAGATTCTAGATTGTTCAAGTCATGGCCCCCGGGGGTAGGGCGGGGCCACAATAGGGAATCCAAGTTTTACATAGAAATATATAGGAGAAAACTTTTCAAATCTTCTTCTCAAGAACCACTGGGCCAGAAAAGCTGAAACTTGTGTGGAAGCATCCTTGGGTAGTGTAGATTCTAAATTGTACAAATCATGACCCCCGGTGGTAGGGCGGGGTCACAATAGGGAATCCAAGTTTTACATAGAAATATAAAGGAAAAAACTTTAAAAATCTTCTTCTCAAGAACCACTGGGCCAGAAAAGCTGAAACTTATGTGGAAGCATCCTTGGGTAGTGTAGATTCTAAATTGTTCAAATCATGACCCCCGGGGGTAGGGCGGGGTCACAATAGGGAATCCAAGTTTTACATAGAAATATATAGGGAAAAAACTTTTAAAATCTTCTCAAGAACCACTGGGCCAGAAAAGCTGAAACTTATGTGGAAGGATCTTGGGGTAGTGTAGATTCTAAATTGTTCAAATCATGACCCCTGGGGGTAGGTTGGGGCCACAATAGGGAATCCAATTTTTACATAGAAAGATATAGGAAAAATTTTTGAAAATCTTCTTCTCAAGAACCAATGGGCCAGAAAATCTGAAACTTATGTGAAAGCATCTTGGGGTAGTGTAGATTATAAATTGTCCAAATCATGACCCCTGGTGGGAGGAAATCTGTTAAAGAACAGCATGGCCAAAGTTTCTCAGGTGATCGATGTGGCCCATGGGCCTCTTGTTCCTCTCATATTCATTAATTATCACCATTAACATGTACATGTTGGTTGTAGGCTTTCAGGTTACACTTTGGAAAAAAAAATTAAATTCTTGATTTTTTTTCTCCAGTCCTATCTTGCCAGTAATGAGGATGAGGAGGAGGAAGAAATGGGAGAGAGTGGGGGAATGGTCCACATGGGGAATAATTTCTACCTGTACAAAGACCTGGTGAAGAACCTGTATGCCCACCAGAAACAGGGGGTCATGTGGATGTGGGGGCTCCATCAGAAGCGTAAGGGAGGGATCCTAGGAGATGATATGGGGTAAGTCAATAGGTACATGTTTGTGTAGGTAAATCAGTTGTTAAGAGTTATGTGCTTCAGAAAAAGTGTCTTTGTTCCTGTTAACAATGATTTCTTTTTTTAATCAAGTGGAATGTATTTGCAATTAAATGTTATTTTCTTTCACTTTATACCAAATCCATACAAAAGACAAAAAGGTGTAATCCTTGTAAATCATTTGATAATTAGAAAGTTGAAAATATTAAAAGTTTTCTATTCCTCCAGAGTAATTTTTCATAAAATGTGTGACATTGTAGGTTGGGTAAGACCATTCAGGTGATAGCCTTCCTGTCGGGTCTGTTTGACATGCAGAAAGTCCACTCGGTAATGATTGTGATGCCTGTGTCTGTAATAGGAAACTGGGACAAAGAACTGAAAAAATGGTAAATTTTAAAGAGTGTTTTATTAATTGTTTAAGGACAGTTTTGAATATATTCAGAAATGCATAATATTTTTTTTATTTATACAAAATTTTATTCACAAATAAAAGTGAATTTAATTTTAATGGTCATCTTCATCATGTAAGGGTATCATTATTATAGACACTGTATTTGAATAACCTCAATCTTGGAATTTTTATCTACGTACACATCTCCTTTCCAATGATCCAGGGCTCCAGGTATTAAGGTAGAAGCATATCATGGATCAAAGAAAGAAAAAGAGCGATCTTTAGCTAAGATCAGAAGAAAAGGGGGCATTCTGTTGACTTCTTATGGATTGATCGTCACTAGCTGGGAGGTGATGAGCCAGCAGGATGGAAGACCTTTCAAATGGGTAAAATGCTCAATATCAAATGGGTAAAGTGCTCAATATCAAGTGGGTAAAACGCTCAATATCAAATGGGTAAAACCTCAGTATCAAATGGGTAACACGGTCAATATCACATGGGTAAAACATCCATATCAAATGGGTAAAACCTTAAGAGTAAAACATTAATATCAAATACATGTAGGTAAAACCTGAATATCAAAATGAGATGGATGGTCAGATATGCAGATAAAGCCTGTATATGTACATTGTGTATTATGGTCTAGTTGAAAGGATAATGTAGTGATATTAGACATTGAGAAAGTCACTTTGATTAGTGTATTTGTTGTTATTAACAACTGTTAATGTTTATATATACACTGTGCATATGGGTTGGTTGTAATTAGTAAAGGTTTGTTATCTGAGGTTTGAACATTTTCTTTTCACTAAACATGGTGACTGGTTTTAGGTATGATTTTGTTTATTGAATGACTATGTTATTTTACAGGATTACCTTATCCTTGATGAAGGTCACAAGATAAAAAATCCTACGAAGACAACTAAGGGAGTCCATCAGATCCCAGCCAGTCACAGAATTCTTCTGACCGGTACCCCCATACAGAACAACCTCAGGGTAGGTCAGGGTATCACATACCCCCGTACAGAACAATCTCAGGGTAGGTCAGGGTATCATGTACCCCATACAGAACAACCTCAGGGTAGGTGAGGGTATCATGTACCCCATACAGAACAACCTCAGGGTAGGTCAGGGTATCATGTACCCCCGTACAGAACAACCTCAGGGTAGGTCAGGGTATCATGTACCCCCATACAGAACAACCTCAGGGTAGGTCAGGGTATCATGTACCCCATACAGAACAACCTCAGGGTAGGTCAGGGTATCATGTACCCCCGTACAGAACAACCTCAGGGTAGGTCAGGGTATCATGTACCCCCATACAGAACAACCTCAGGGTAGGTCAGGGTATCATGTACCCCCATACAGAACAACCTCAGGGTAGGTCAGGGTATCATGTACCCCCATACAGAACAACCTCAGGGTAGGTCAGGGTATCATGTACCCCCATACAGAACAACCTCAGGGTAGGTCAGGGTATCATGTACCCCATACAGAACAACCTCAGGGTAGGTCAGGGTATCATGTACCCCATTCAGAAAAACCTCAGGGTAGGTCAGGGTATCATGTACCCCCATACAGAACAACCTCAAGGTAGGTGAGGGTATCATGTACCCCCATACAGAACAACCTCAGGGTAGGTCAGGGTATCATGTACCCCATACAGAACAACCTCAGGGTAGGTCAGGGTATCATGTACCCCATACAGAACAACCTCAGGGTAGGTCAGGGTATCATGTACCCCCATACAGAACAACCTCAGGGTAGGTCAGGGTATCATGTACCCCATACAGAACAACCTCAGGGTAGGTGAGGGTATCATGTACCCCCGTACAGAACAACCTCAGGGTAGGTGAGGGTATCATGTACCCCCATACAGAACAACCTCAGGGTAGGTGAGGGTATCATGTACCCCCATACAGAACAACCTCAGGGTAGGTCAGGGTATCATGTACCCCATACAGAACAACCTCAGGGTAGGTCAGGGTATCATGTAACCCATACAGAACAACCTCAGGTTAGGTCAGGGTATCATGTACCCCCATACAGAACAACCTCAGGGTAGGTCAGGGTATCATGTACCCCATACAGAACAACCTCAGGGTAGGTCAGGGTATCATGTACCCCCGTACAGAACAACCTCAGGGTAGGTCAGGGTATCATGTACCCCCATACAGAACAATCTCAGGGTAGGTCTGATTATCATGTACCCCCATACAGAACAACCTCAGGGTAGGTCAGGGTATCGTGTACCCCCAGTACAAAACAACCTCAGGGTAGGTCAGGGTATCATGTACCCCCATACAAAACAACCTCAGGGTAGGTCAGGGTATCATGTACCCCCAGTACAAAACAACCTCAGGGTAGGTCAGGGTATCATGTACCCCATACAGAACAACCTCAGGGTAGGTCAGGGTATCATGTACCCCATACAGAACAACCTCAGGGTAGGTCAGGGTATCATGTACCCCATACAGAACAACCTCAGGGTAGGTCAGGGTATCATGTACCCCATGCAGAACAACCTCAGGGTAGGTCAGGGTATCATGTACCCCCATACAGAACAACCTCAGGGTAGGTGAGGGTATCATGTACCCCCATACAGAACAACCTCAGGGTAGGTCAGGGTATCATGTACCCCCATACAGAACAACCTCAGGGTAGGTGAGGGTATCATGTACCCCCATACAGAACAACCTCAGGGTAGGTGAGGGTATCATGTACCCCCATACAGAACAACCTCAGGGTAGGTCAGGGTATCATGTACCCCCATACAGAACAACCTCAGGGTAGGTCAGGGTATCATGTACCCCCATACAGAACAACCTCAGGGTAGGTCAGGGTATCATGTACCCCCATACAGAACAACCTCAGGGTAGGTGAGGGTATCATGTACCCCCATACAGAACAACCTCAGGGTAGGTGAGGGTATCATGTACCCCCATACAGAACAACCTCAGGGTAGGTGAGGGTATCATGTACCCCCATACAGAACAACCTCAGGGTAGGTCAGGGTATCATGTACCCCCATACAGAACAACCTCAGGGTAGGTGAGGGTATCATGTACCCCCATACAGAACAACCTCAGGGTAGGTGAGGGTATCATGTACCCCCATACAGAACAACCTCAGGGTAGGTGAGGGTATCATGTACCCCCATACAGAACAACCTCAGGGTAGGTGAGGGTATCATGTACCCCCATACAGAACAACCTCAGGGTAGGTGAGGGTATCATGTACCCCCATACAGAACAATCTCAGGGTAGGTGAGGGTATCATGTACCCCCATACAGAACAGTATTAGGGTAGGCAGGGTTTGACATTAAGCTTTTGGAATACTAGACCAATCGGGCTACTCTGGCAAATTTTTACTAGCCCTGACCCTTTAATCACTAGCCCTGACCAAACTTGAGAAAACATATTTCAAGTACAAAAAAGTGATAATTGTTTTTTCTGTGCAGATGTCAGATGAGAATCCATATTTAAAATAACATTTTCTCTCACACGTCACATCGAAACTAGGTCATATACATGTGACTTGTCGTGTTTCGTCCTAGTTTAATCAACTTGTATACAATATTAATTGATACCATTAAAATGTTCATAAAATTTAGGTATAGTAAGAATAATTTAATTATTATAGTTTTACTGTTATTTACATGATTACCGATGTCCTAAACGTGAATCTTTCGACAGTGACAATCGTAACTACTCAGCCATTTACGTGAATGATAAATAGCTCATTGTTTCTCTCTAGGAAAATGGCCGAGCAGTTACGAATGCCAAAATACATGTATGAACTGTTGTTAAAAATAGCGCTTCAGTCATGCTGTCTGTAACGTATCTACTATGCCGTTAGAAGCGTTTTATTTTTTCATCGGCAATAAATAATTATTTAAAAATATATAATAAAATCCTTTATTTTTCTACACGACCAGTCGGTCTAGAACACAGACATTTTACCCGACCGGACCCATCTTTTACTAGACTCAGTCGGTCGGACGTGCCTTAATGTCAAACCCTGGTAGGTCAGGGTATCATGTACCCCAATACAGAACAAACTCAGGGTAGGTCTGATTATCCTATACCCCCATACAGAACAACCTCAGGGTAGGTCATGTACATGTGTAGGAGTGACTTCAGGTTTATCAGTATCCACTAATTTTTATAATGATTACTTCACTGCTTTCCACAAAATTAAGTTAGGGTTGAATAATTAAGCTATGATTGTTTTTAATCACTGAATCAGATGCTGTAGATTTTATTGTTAGGAATTACAAAGTACAAAACCTTGTTGTTTTATTCTTTCTCTCTGAATCTTTAGGAGATGTGGTCCTTGTTTGATTTTGTACATCAAGGGACATTACTGGGGACGGCAAGGACCTTCAAGATGGAGTTTGACACCCCAATAACCAGGGTATGTAAGAAGTATGAAATAACTTAACAAAGCTTGTTTTCCCCCCTTCCAACTTTTAAACAGATCATAAATTTGATTCATGTTTGTTGAGTGAGTGAACATGTGAAATAATTTAGAAGTGTGACATTGTAAGCAAGCTTTCCTTTGATTATAGGCCAGGGAGAGAGACGCCACTGCTAACGAGAGAAAACTAGGGATGGAGATGGCTGAGAGCCTGAAACAGATTATCTCCCCTTACTTCTTACGGAGAACGAAGGCCGAGGTGATCGACAAGGAGGAGAAGGGGGAACTAGACGTGTCGTCTTCTACCAAGAGTCTGAAGTAAGTGTTCAAATTTTACACAAAGTGTATGGTGTCTGTTTCAAAAAAATGGAAGAAGAATGAAAATATGGATTGCTTTTCTGTCCTTGTGTGTATTAAATTAAGAATTTTCATTTTAGCTATGGCAAAGACTTGAAGTATGTAATCACATTCACTTTTACATGTTCATCTTGCCCCTGTTGACTTGTTAACTTTAATAAGCTTGTGTTGAAGATTCGTATTTTTCTGGGCTAGAGACCAGAGTAATGGTTATACATGTCAAGGGAAGCTATTCTCTCTATAGAGGGAACCTGTAGCATCATTTTTGCTATTGTGGTTTTATTGTATTTTTTTTAAAAGAAAATTATATTTTTGTATTATCTTTTTTTCTGTTGATGTTTCAGTTGGCAAAGCTGTATAGGCTTTCATTAGTTACTGAAATATGTTGTTATATTTTTTTTTTAAATCCAGAGAATGAAAATCATTTTTTGTTCAGCACAAATCTATTTTAAGCATGCTAATTGTAACTGTTTTATTTCATGTAGTAATGGATAATATACATGTATTCAGTTTGATACATGATAATGATGTCACAGCATTGAATTCCCTGTAATTTCTTCATGGTTGCTATAGTTAAATTTCAGTATACACTTGTACATTAACTAACTGTATGGGGAGAGATCTAAGTTTTTTGGAACTTTTGTCTAATCCCTTTGAAAAAAAAAATTGTCAACAAAATAAATGTTCAGAACACCTGTGCTTTGTTTAGGATGCCATCAATGACGAGGAAGAACGACCTGATTTTGTGGCTGTTCCTGACACCTGACCAACAGAGGATCTACAGCGACTTCTTATCCCTGGACTCTGTTAAAGAGGTAACATTGCTAGGAGGGACAGAAAAGGGGGAAATATATTTATTTTTGATAGATTTTATGTTCTCTTGATGTTACGTAATTAAAAAGGTGAACTTTACAGTATAAATCTCTTTTCCTTATCTAGCTAAATTGTGTAAAGAATTCTATTTATTCTAACACCTTATGACCTTTATCCCAAAAAAAGGTTGAATTAAAAATTTGATTAAAACTTTAAATATACATTATAAAATAAAAATCACTTATCACAAAGAAGTGAATAATAATCATTGCCTGTACACACATTTCCAGCTACTGATGACGAAGAAGTCTCCCTTGGTGGCTCTGACAGTGTTGAAGAAGATCTGTGACCATCCTCGTCTCTTGTCACGGAGAGCGTGCGCTCAACTTGGTCTGGATGGAGAGCATGCGTAAGTACTGATCACAAGGATTTATAGGATAAATGCATACAATCATAGAATAGTACATGCCATATTCTTATTACTCTGAATATTGATTTAGAATCTATGTGTATGTGTAATACTTTATTGAAATATAACTGTATATGATTCACATGAACATTTTATATTGTCTGTGTGTGTGTAGGTTAGATGACTCCGCCCTTGAGTCAGAGGAAGGCCACCAGTGCGCAGCCAATCAAATCAAGAACATGCCAGACAATGTCCTGATCCAGGAGTCGGGGAAACTGATCATCATTATGGATTTACTGGACCAGATGAAGCGGGAGGGACATCGCTGTCTCGTCTTCTCTCAGTCCAGGAAGATGCTGGACATTATCCAACAGCTTATCTCCAACAGGGTAAGGTCAAGGTCACATTCCTATTAGGCTGGTCCAAGTGTCAGTGCAATATTCTTCATAAAGGTGTGTCATACTTTTATTTTCTGTAGTAGAATTTGGGTTAACATGGAAGCATATTAAACATGTTTTCTTAATTCTTTATTTGTAAAATAGTATTCAGTGGTATAAAGAAGTGTCATCTTTCATGATCATGAAATTTAATATACTGAAAAAATCAATCTACTGAGATATCAGTACTGTATACCAAATTATGGATACGGTGAAGTCATAGTGATTTATGTTGTATCTAGCAAATAGTTTTTAGCTCACCTGAGCCGAAGGCTCAAGTGAGCTTTTCTGATCACATTTTGTCCGGCGTCCGTCTGTCCGTCTGTCTGTCTGTAAACTTTTCACATTCTCGACTTCTCAAGAACCGCTGGGCCAATTTCAACCAAACTTGCCACAAAGTATCCTTGGGTTAAGGGGATTCAAGTTTGTTCAATGAAGGGCCATGCCCTCATTCAAGGGGAGATAATTGGGAATTCATGAAAATTTGGTGGCATGTTTTAAAAATCTTCTTCTCAAGAACCACTGTGCCAGGAAAGATGAAACTTATAGGGAAACATCCTCAGGTAGTGTAGATTCAAATTTCTTCAAATCATGACCCCCGGGGGTAGGGCGGGGCCAAAATGGCCGACCAAAGTTTTACATAGAAATATATAGGAAAATTCTTTAAAAATCTTCTTCTCAAGAATAACAAAGCCACAATTGATCATATTTACATGGAAGCATCCTCAGGTAATGTAGAATCAAATTTGTTCAAATTATGACCCTCTGGGGTAGGGCGGGGCCACAATGGCCAACCAAAGTTTTACCTAGAAATATATAGGAAAATTCTTTAAAAATCTTCTTCTCAAGAAAAGCAAGGCCATTTTTGATCATATTTATATGGAAGCATCCTCAGGTAGTGTAGATTCAAGTTTGTTCAAATCATGACCCCCGGGGGTAGGGCGGGGCCACAATGGCCGACCAAAATTTAACATAGAAATATATAGGAAAATTCTTTAAAAATCTTCTTCTCAAGAATAACAAAACCATAATTGATCATATTTATATGGAAGCATCCTCAGGTAGTGTAGATTCAAATTTGTTCAAATCATGACCCCCGAGGGCAGAGCAGGGCCAAACTGGCCGACCAAAGTTTTACATAGAAATATATAGGAAAATGCTTTAAAAATCTTCTTCTCAAGAATAACAAAGCCATGATTGATCATATTTATATGGAAGCATCCTCAGGTAGTGTAGATTCAAGTTTGTTCAAATCATGACCCCTGGGGGTAGGGCGGGGCCACAATGGCCGACCAAAGTTTTACATAGAAATATTTACGAAAATTCTTTAAAAATCTTCTTCTCAAGAATAGCAAAGCCATGATTGGTCATGGGCCTACTTTTGGATTTAAGCTTTTCAATAATAAACAAATTCTACTTTTTCCAAACCACAGTGCTCAGGTGAGCGATGTGGCCCATGGGCCTCTTGTTGTATCTAGTGATGTTAAGGAAAGAAATTATTTAAAAATAATATTGTATAGTAGATTCCCAATCTGCTTCAGCTCTCTTTAATCAATGTACAATTGTACATTCTTAGAGAACCTGTGTATTTAATGATAAGGTTAAATTGTATCAGGGTCACAAGGTCATGCGGCTGGATGGCACTATTACTCAGCTGAGCGAGAGAGACAGAAGAATCGCCACATTCCAGGAGGACATGAGTTACTCCGTGTTCCTACTCACAACACAGGTTATCTGACACTGGTTTGAAATAATACATGTTCATTAGATTGAAATGGACATGTTCTTCTCATCCAAATGTAACCCTGTGGAGATGAGATCACATGTCCAATAAATGAAAATATTCAAGTAATTTAATTTTTATGGACTTTAACTACATGTATGATCAGAAGCAGTTGAAGTTAGAAATGCATTTAAACATTGTTTGCTACTGAACAGATTTTTATTTAAATGAATTTAAAGTCTGAAGTTATTTAGAATTTTTTTTTTAATTTAAATTTTGTTTTAATTAGGTGGGAGGTGTGGGTCTGACTTTGACAGCTGCAGATAGAGTCATCATATGTGAGTAAAAATGGAAGCGAATAGAGTTTGGGTCTGATTTCAGAATGACATGGTGCACATGGTAGACCATATAAATATTCATATTTATTATAAGTACACACCAACAAATCTAAAGTCTCATCATAATCTTTTAGTTCAATGTAAAAATTCTTCAAAAAGACATGAAAATTGCTGTCTCATGCACCACTCTTTAATTTGTTGCCATGGCACTCATATTGTTTTAAAAAGATTTTTTTTTTTGAGGCATTGAACAAGAAAAAAATTATTAGTTAATTGTAAAGAAAAATATTGCCCATACAAATACATATATGCCAGTATATCCAGCAGTTTACATGCACTAGGACAGTATGTGTTGTAATTTAGATGATCCTAGCTGGAACCCTGCCACTGATGCCCAGGCTGTGGATAGGGTCTTCAGGATTGGTCAGGATAAAAATGTCGTTATCTACCGCCTCATTACGTGTGGTACAGTGGAGGAGAAAATCTACCGCAGACAGATATTTAAAGACTCCATAACCCGCCAGACAACCGGGAACTCCAAAAATCCCTACAGGTAAATATAAAGCAAACCTATAAGTACATTGTAAAAGCCAGGCAGGTAAATAAAGGCTGACAATACCTACAAATGTATGTATCTTTTATTACATGTTCACTTCAATATTTTTACCCTGAGTCCCTGACCCTGTAACCTTGACCATGTTATTTTATTTAATTTGCATGTAGCTCAGTTTTAAATAACTTATGAAGATATTTTTGTTAATACATGTCTATACTGAAACTTATTAGTGAGAGCTGTGCAGCTGTGTCCAAAATATTTTCCTCCTTTACCTTAACCTTGAACCTTTATGCAATTGAGGCACATTCCTTTTCGTGTTGCAATACAAATGAGACCTGGGTGGAGCATTAATGTCCTATGGACATATTTCCAGGTTTCCGACACAGCTAAATGTCTTCATAGAAAAATGAATAATTGTTGTGAAAAACTTTGAAAAGAATCAGTAAATATACTTAAACACCCAGTTTTATGTTAACGCCCCCAAAATCTACCTGATTCAAGATCAATAATTTACCGCCTGTCAATCATTAAAAAAACAACAGCTTCTGATTTGATTGACAGGTCAGCTACCTGATAATCTGAGGTTGCTTATTTTGAAGAGAATGGCCTTGTCGCATGCCAAACTCTTTCATGTACCCGCCTTGTATACACGCGGGTTAGAAAACTCCATATGTTTAAATTCTATTTCAAAAAATAATTGAAAATACGTATATTATTGAAACATTTACATCATAAAATATATCTTTTCAACCCTCACGACTGTTTGTTACTTGTAAGATTTTTACAGTCCACGAAAACTGAACTGAGAAAAAAAGACCGTCCACAGAAACTCAATTTGCCGTAATTGGAAGTCCGACGATAATAAAATTATTTTTTAAGAAATGGGATATAAGATAAATATTCAGCATAATCGGCATATAGTTTACAAAAGATGTTTTATTTTGTACAAAGGCTACAAACACGAAGTAGTACAGAAATTTATGTCAGAATTAATGCTCGAATTTCCTCTAGCGTTTGTCTATATTCGTAATGAAAGGGTGAAGATAATTAATAGTGATCGATTCTGAAGAGAAATCTTTCTAACGATAAAATTTTGTTAACGCACGAACAATCGAAAATATTGAAGATTTTAGAAATTGTTAGCCAGAAAATTATAAAAAAAAAAATCCGATGGTGGTAAATGTTCACATGCACGACGGATAAATGGATTAATTATTTTTTCATTTCAATATTCAGACTTTTTTTATTATGATGATTTCTTTTATTGAAGATTAAAAAAATAAATGTTATTTCTTTGTAGTTTTTACTCGAAACTGAACATTTTATAAAACGGTATATCTTTATATTTTTTTTCCTTCAAAACATTACGATGAATGCAGTTAGTTTACCAAATAAAGTTCATATTAAAATAATAATTTTATGTAGTTTCACTCAAAACTAGACACAAAACATGTTATGTTGAGTGTTGACCCTGATTACCAAACACAGACTTCCTGAGTACTGCTACGTGTATATAGATTTTTGACATCTTGGGTATTGGGGGTCTCCAGGTAAATAACACCACTGTTGCTTGGACCAATCCCCCTCCTCAGGTAACCGTACGGTAAAAGAATTGGGTCTTTAACAATTAATGAAACTAAAATTTTGAATTTCGATTTAAAAAGATATGCTTGTACAAAACTAGATATATCGATAACTAGAGGTACTGTGAGCAATGAGCTCACTAAATGATACCCCCCGCCTCCCATATGATTATAATGGCAAAGTCCATGTTTTGCGGTGGCCGGGAAACCCAAAATATTTGTCGGATCAAAAAATAAAATAGGAGGTGCACAATGGCAATATGTAATCAAGATTCTGTGAAAGTTTCATTAAATTTCACTCAGTGGTTTAAGAGGAGTTGAGGATAAGAGATGGGTACCCCAAAGCGTAACAGACGGACGGACGGACGGACGTACAGACAGACGGACGGACGGACGGAATTAACAATTACTATATACCCTCCCGCTTTTCAAGCGGGGGGTATAATGAAATGGTACAAGCATACCACATTTATCTTCTTTGATTGCATCCTTTTCTGAAGTTCCAGAATAATGCTCATTGAAAACAGTCACTATGCATTCCTTCAATATTTTACTTGCAGAGTATATGGATGTATTAAAGTGGATGGAATTTATTTACAAAAATTGTCCATTTTCTATAGAATGTGACAGTGAAAATTCATTTGTTTCTTATTTTGAAGAGATCTTGAATTAAACAATTAAATTTATAATTCAGAACATTACACACTGGGAATATTAACTGTATATTCCTTCAAGTTTATGCAATTTGAATTTACCTCTTCAAACTTCCACTAGATGGCTCACTTAAACCACCATCCTGTATTATTTTTAAGATATTCATGTTTTAATGAGATGGTGTTTCTTACCCACTGGCCTCTTAATAAGAATATACTAGAATATGTATTCTTCACCAAAGCTGTAACTGTAAATATCTATAAAATTAAGGGGTTTTGCAACAATTCTTAGCAGTTTGTTGCAGTTTAATTGTTGTTGGGGATTAAAATCAAGAGAGAATATTTGAATGATTTACAGCAAATAAGTCCATGACATTAAGTCATTAATTGTATAAAGTCAAGTATCAGGTAAGTTAGAATGTTTAAAGTGTAGCTTTCACATCGAGTCCAAATTAAAGACCATAGTAAATGTAAGGACATTATACTTATGGGGCTAGTGTGTGAGTAAGAATTTTGCCACTAGAAATTGTTTATTTGGCTATTAGTGATGTAACCTTGTCTGCCGATCTGTTATTCAACATTTTATATTCTAGATGGTGTATAAGAAATCTTTTAAAGGAGTGTGTACAGTAGTTGTTGATTTTGTCCCATTGAGATCCCCAGCATCAGTAAGTGCTAGTACTTCTGATCAGACTAGCACATTAGTGATAGTGGGAATGGTGGAGGATCGTAGATATTCAATTTATTTAAGAAAGGAAATGGGTTCCCTTGGGGATGAAGGAGAGAAAAAAGAGGGAGATGTATGAAAGAAAGTGGATTGTTTGGTTTTGTCTCCTCATATATAAAAAAAATTCAATGCATTCCTATTTTCCCAGCATCTGTAAGTGCTAGTTCATTTTCTTCTCATACCAGCCCACTACAAATACAGGGAAAAAAGAAACACAAGTTTGCCAATGTGCCATCATTTGGTGTTTGAAGGAGTGGATATGGAGAAATTATTGTAAGAAGTCGTAATGTAAAACATGGATCGCCTGGCATCATATTGGTGCAGATTCTGCCTTAGTACTTTCTACACACAACATTGTGCCAAGGGTCCACATCTTCTAAGAATATAAATATTTGTTCATTTAAAAGAAATAGGTCAGGGAGTAGGATAGAAGGAGTGGATATGCTGATGTGGGGCTTGTCATAGATCTGGCATTAGTTTGGTGCACATTACTTGAAGTGTGACACCAGACAAAATGACAGGATATGGCACAGCCAACAGGAAAGAACAGTTTGAAGTGTGCAGCTGTCAACAGATGGCGCTGTCCCTCTGGCATCTCATTGGTGCAGGTTCAAAGGTCATCCCTCACCAATCAGATAAGAGGGTCAGTTACATCTTGTTTCAAGTAGAATTAGAGAATTAGCAAAATGTTTTGAAAAATAAAAGTTGAATGGAAGTATCAAAGAAAGAAACAGAAATTTCGATATCCAACTAGTAGTTGATTCTTCCTCCCTGAAAAAAATAATGTGCACTATGAACATTTATGTGCTAATCAGACCACCTAATTAAGATGTCTGGAAAATTTAAAATTTTATTTTAATTTTGTATACTCATTACCGAAAATTGAAGAAGTGAAGCCATGCTTTCTCTCACTAATGTACAGATTTTCTGTTCTGATATGCATTAGACCTTTTCTTCGAAAGAAACATTTATTTATTGGAAGCTGTTAGCCAAAAATGCGTTTGAGAGTTGACAGTGCTTTATCAGTGCCCCAGCATTGGTAAGTGCTTGTCTCTTGTGTAATACATGCACTGCACCAATACCTAGGAACTAATGCATCAGCATGCACTGCATTGATTGACATGAATCAATTTGTTTTTTTTGTTAATTTAATTGAATTTACTCAAAATCATGCAGTATTAAATTCATGAATTTGACATGCAGTGTTTAGTTTGAATTAAATTAGATTAAAGTAATATGCAATAGTATTTTACTTTTTGGACGGTGTAATTTTTTTTTACTTTAATAAATAACTTCAGATATAAATATTCAGTCTACATTGAAAAAATATTTAGTGTCATTAAAGAAAAGGCATTTTTTAACAGCTTTTTTAAATTATACCAAAAAGGAATTTGTGGAATGTCATTGTTACTTCTAAGAAATTGTCAAGAAAACACCCTAAGGCTTTATTGCTGAATTTTCTCTCTTTGATCCTTTACAAAAGGGTTTACACAGGTGTTCATATCAAGCTTATCATTTACAAGAAAAGGTTATTTAGACATGCCCAGATAAAGGGGCTTGACTCCTTGGGGCCCCATGTAGGGCACCTTGCTATACACGCTGTCATGTTTGTGATAACATTCACAGCTTGTTCCCCACAAACACCTCTGTTTACACTGTGACATGTGTTTACTAAACAATACTGGCAAATTTATGATGTAAACAATTGTCTGGAAAATTAGTTTCAAATGGAATTTTAGTATCAAATTCCAATAAAATTGGATGAGTCCATGAAAAAAATGTAAAAATAATCAATTCAACAATTTAGAAAAAAGAAACAAATATTAGCAATTTTGTAAAATAAAATGTTTCTGGAAATTTCTGAAATTTTCATTGGATTTTCATAACAAAAGGAATTTTAAAGGTTTTTGGAAAATACATAAAAATATTGATTACAACAATGAAAATAAAAGAGGATTTAGATAAAAGATCTTTTTAAAGAAAAAGACAGACAAGGATCCACCTTGTAGCACACCAAATAAAAATAGGTTTTACAAATATATATGATTTGATATTTACATGTAAAACTTTGCTAGACTAAGAAAATGTAGTTCTTTTATAAGTGTATGCACTTAGAATATGAATAATATTATAGAAGTCAAATAATTAAAATTTAGCCAAATTTTATCAAAACTAAAGAAGAAAAAAACCAATATTAATTGACAACTTTTACCTCTTTCTGACACTAAATACTTGTCCTTTTCCAAAAGTGGTTGAAACACAAATAAACCTGGGAACAGAAGAAAACATATCAATTAACCTCTGGATTTGCTCAAAACAAGTTCAAGCAAAATGGTTTTTGTTGAGCTTGTTAGAGCTCCTTTGTCCTCTTCTTAATTCTGAGTTATTTTCTTGTGCATTTCTAAATCAGTAAATCCACCAAGCACCATAAAAAAGCTGGCTGATCACAAAAACAACTTAATTATCCCCCTTTGTATTGGCTTGCCAGACAATGGTGTGATAATTGGACAGGTAGGCTGTTGCCATGGTTAGCTTGGGTCTGGCCAGACAAAGACCTGAAAAAGTGTCAGAGTTCCCATAATCCTAGTTTGTTTTGACCAGTCAGAGTAGCCTGGCTAAATTCCCCTCAAGCCATACTAATTGAATAGAGACAGACCATGTAATGTAATTAGATAAGGCACCCACAGGGGAAACAATCCATATTTATATATAAGATATATATTGTTTAGTTTCTGTCAGTGCTAGAAAAGGAAATGATATATTTTTTAAAAAAGAAATCACCATGAAATGCAAACCCTGAAAAGGAACCTTGAGAAAAGAAAATTTCACATACAAAAATTTGAAACTGTCCACAAAATTTGCAATTTTTTCTGTCCATATGATAACAGAAAATATAATATGAGTATTGCCAGAAGAAGAATAGAAACTAGTAAATCACTTAATACAAAATATCTGCTGAATGTTTATATCCAAGAATTCAGAAAGAGGATTTTATGTATTAATTTATCTATAAAATCCTACCCCTCATGTCTCTTCTCCTTGCTGTACCCCACTGAGAGATAGCTAAGTGTTTTGTGATACATAGATAGATAAGGGCTTGTTTCCCAGCAAGATGATGTTGTTTTCTGGACATTATTATTTTACAAGCATTCTGACACTTTTACACCACTTCTAGCAATTTTCAGAATGTGTCAAATATTTGTTAATTTTAATTAAAGAGTTCAACTCAGAAACATATTTTAAAGTTTTTGAACTTTGAATATTATTTAAATTTAAAACTACACAAGTGTCTGTCTCTTGTCTTAACAAATTACCCAACTGTATGTATCATCCATTTTTAAGATAATTGTAAGATATGAGAAGCAGAATGAAAAACACAATTGCATGCATAATAGATTAACCAAATTTTTTTCTGCGTGAATACAATTGAAAATTTTTAAAACTTTTTCTGTCAATAATGAATATCCACTCATAGATTTGAATGTAGTAATAAACTGAAACTTAGAATCCATTTCATAATATTAGCTGTAATTGTGTTTGAATTGGATAATGTGTTTGCCAGCCATTCTTTCTGGTTTCAGACTTACCTAACATTAAATCTCTTTGATATTAAGCAGAGATTGTAAGAAGCTTAAGAAGGATTAGTATTAGATACTATTGAGAACCCAAGCACCCATCCCTGACTGTTTTATGTGCTACACCTTTTTGATGACCATAGGAAAATATTAAAATTTATACATAAAAACTTGGTCACATCAGTAGATACCTACATAGATGAGGTTAATAGACATATAAATTTATATTGAAGGAATTTCCACAACTGTTTTCATAATATTCAGATATGAATTAAGCTGTACTGTACAGTATATATACTTGAACCAAGATTAAAGACATTCTAGTTAAGTTGTATATTAAATAATTTATTTATACAAATAATGAATGAAGTTTAGTTGAGGTGAAATGTATTACAATTTATAAGTAGTAGAAACCTTCAGAATTTGCATTTATCAATAATATGTAGCTTAATTTTTTTTCAGCTAATTTTTTTTTTTAAATCTTAACTTTGACTTCAGATATCAAAAATCAGAAATCAGATATTTGAGAATTCTCCAATTAATAAATATCCCATAAAAACATAATGAACTTGTGATTATTGTTCATGTTTTTGTGTAAACAGTTTATTTGGAGTTTTGGTTCATACAATATCATGTACCGGTACCATGTTACTTAGATTTTACCATTTTCCTTCTGTCAAATGCAGCACATACAATTTTGAGGCTTTACTAATATGCATTTTCATGTCGGAATAAAAGTACTTTTTATGCCCCCCTCTTGAAGAAGGGAGGGCATATTGCTTTGCTGCTGTCTGTCGGTCCACCAAGTTCATTTTCTTTGTAGCGGTTGCACATACTAAAATGAAATTTGGTATATAGATTTATATGAAGAATATATCTAGGCCAAGTTTTGTTTTGAAAATGATTGAGCTATTTTTGTCAGTTATGCCCCTTGGACTGAAAAAAATTCTAATTATTTGCAGTTTCTGTTCCTTTTTCTTTGCAGTGGTTCCAGATTATGATATACTAAAATAAAATTTGGTAATACATATTTATCATAAGAAAATCTAGGTCAAGTTTTGTTTTGGGTACCATCAAGCTATTTTTGTCAGAGTTATGCCCCTTGAACTTGGGGAAATTCTTACTATTTGAGGGAGGGAGACATAAGTGTTTTACAAACATCTCTTGTTTTTTCAGGTGACTAAATAGAACATACATATATTATAAATAATTTGATTTCGGAACCAAGCAGGTTTCTACTGATTCTGGTAATGATATATTTGATCTGCTGTAAATGTACAGTAAATTTTCTGGGTTTCGTGTTTTAGGTACTTCACAAAGCAGGAGCTGAGAGAGTTGTTCACCCTTGACAATCCACGGATCTCGAAAACTCAGCAGCAGCTGGAGGAGATGCACAGTCATCAGAGAAATACGGACTCATCACTCGATGCTCACATCGCATTTCTCTACTCACTCGGTCAGTAGTCAGTGTTCTGTGTCACTGCTCTGTTACAGACTCTTTAACATGCTGCTACTACATGTCAGAAACAAAACGAACAGTTCACAAAATGAAACGAATCGTGCACAATGCAAAATGTACCATTCACAAAGCATACTGTACCATTAACAAAACAAACCATGTGCGAAATGAAATGAATCGTGCACAAAGCGAAATGTACCATTCACAAAGCGAACCATTCACAAAATGAAACAAACTGTTCCATGCAAGTGGTGTAGTAGGATGGTTTAGGGTCTGTATTTTCCTCAGTTTTTGATAAGAAAAAAAAATTATATGTTTCTTCTGACAAAGTGATGTTTTATCATGTTTATGTCAGTGCAATTTTATTTTTTAAAAAAATTCTGCCAAAAGGACTTTACTTTTTATGCTCATCTCATTAGCACATTTCTCTTCTCATATGGTCAGTGACTAAAATATTTGTATCATCACTGATTGCTCTTACTAAATGTTGCCCATAGTTTAGATATCAATAATGAGTGTGTGACATAAGCCATGTTATAGATATTTTTTTTATGTTTTGTAGAGATATTTGGTATCAGTGACCATGACTTGATGTTTATACATGTATATTGTAGAGATATTTGGTATCAGTGACCATGACTTGATGTTCACTCAGGAGAAATGCGACTTTGAAGACAACGGTGAAGCAGAGGTGGAACATGGAGATGACTACATACAACACAGGGTCTGTATAACACAACTCAACATAAATACAACAGAGTCTGTATTTAGCCATCATATCTTATTTTACAAACAACACAGGGTCTGTATTAGGCAACTCAACATACAAACAACACAGGGTCTGTATTAGGAAACTCAACATACATACAACACAGGGTCTTTATTAGGCAACTCAACATACATACAACACAGGGTCTGTATTAGACACCTCAACATACATACAACACAGGGTCTGTATTAGGCAATATACCGTAATTTTGGGATTATAGGTTGATGGGGTATATAGGTCGAAAGGCTCATTTTCAGCCTTAATTTTTGAAAAATCCTAAGATAGGGCGAACTTACTATATAGGACGAGGCTTTCTTTCCCATTTTCTAAAGATTCTTATGCAGATACAACGTATCAGAACAGGTAAAACCCTAAAATTACCGGGGTTATTCCGTGACATGAACGTATCAAGAAAATAAACAGGTATTTTAATGAGTACAGCATTTAAATTAAGTTTTTTTTAAAAATGTAGTTAAAACTTCTTTGAATTGTGTTACTACTTATTTTTCTCCAACTTGCGTGTTCAATCAATCAATGCCTCCGTAGTTTCACACTGTTGTTAAATCAGAGGCATAAATAACACGTAAATACGTTATTTTTTTACAGCTATAATACGGGAAATACCCGAGACCAATGAATAGCAATTCCGATTTCAGAATAACTTGGACACATTCCTAATAAATTTTATTCAGACAGTATTTACCGGTGGACGACAATTACTTCGATGTCCGCCATTGTTATTTTTCTACTCCAGGGATTGGCTAAATGACGCAAATGACCATTGAATGTATATATCAAGCAACAGTAAAGAATTGAAATCATATTAACACTCTATAAGTTTAATTTATAAATTTAACTGAGAGTACATTCACAATTTGACTGTCAACATGAATTTCACGGCTTTGTTTGTTCAATGAAGTGTAACACTAATACCCCTATAATGGCACGTGGGTTTCTTAATCATGCCCCGCAGGCAATTAATTGAATAACACAGGTGTTGTTTAACACCTTTGCGTACACAGTGTAAATCCCTTTATCTGTCAGACAATTAAAATTTTGTTAGAAGCCAATGTTTGTATACCGGTAGTTCAATGTACTTCTCGTGTACGAAGCTTTTAATAATGGCAACAAATTATTTCACTCATTTTACATTTAAATAAACATAAGACAATAAAAAATATTTAATATACTATTTCAATTTATCGCTACTAATAAATGGTAAAAACACTATAGTTGTGATCGTGAAAATTTTCCGTATTTTAAATTTTGATACGGTTGCGGTTTTACTTTTAGTACAAGATCGCGACTTCCTAGCTTCACAAGATGGATACCGCATGATGTTAATGGATAATACGTTGAGGAATTATTTAATAGGTGAAGCAATGTTGTTTTCCTTTCTCATCAACGGATAATTAATGGAATTTATTTTGTAAGAAAGTTTTAGAATAATAATGTTATTGTTTATCGGGGCATTAATTTTTTTTGCGAAAAATAATCAAAAAAGTTACAAAAGGGGCACATATTTTCTTTGAAATTGACGTAAATTTTACTGATTTGGGGGGCATTTTTCGTAAACTTGAGCCTTAAATAGGTCGAATTCTGAATATTGGTCGACCCCAGCGGTTCTGAGAAAAAAAGTATCGACCTATATTCCGTAAATTACGTAGCTTAAGTATATAATAACAAGTTACATTCAACACAGTGTCTGTATCAACCAACATAGCTAAAGTATATAATAACATCTTATAATATAAAGGACCTCTTTCTACTTTTTTAATTGTTCCCTTCTGTTTCTATTTTAGGCACAACCCTGTGATATATTTCATTTGGCTCATTTTAGTGTATGATGTACAAGCAAAGCCATATAAATTAGAAATATTGTTTTGTAAATTTAAAAAAATGTTTTGATAGGTACAAAAGGCAAAGGAGTTGCTTCAGATGGAGTCGGATTTAACACAGGATTTTGAACAGAGAACCGGGAAATACCAGAGAAATGTTCCAGCTGGGCCAGAGGATGCTGGGTCCCAGAAACCATTCTCTCGCCCCTGGTCTGACTGGAATCTCCAGGGGACGGTCAACACTCAGGAGGAGGATGTCAAGGACGTACAAGGTCAGTCAGGTCAAAAAGGTCAAGGATAAAATGGGCAGAATTGATCTTTTCATAAACCCAACGTAGTGATTTCAATATATTTTTAGTATTACAAAGATGATGATTATGAATTTAAAAAAGTTGAAACAAAGGATTGTTTGATTCAATTAAGAAAAATATTCTGAAGAAATTTGATTCTTCACAGAGATAGACTTGGATGCTGAGAACGTTGATGATGATGATGACGAAGAAGAGGAAGACAATTATGTTAGAGAAGTGAAGGCTGAAGTATTGGAGACCAGTCATATTGACCTTGTGACCCCAGAGCCCACCCCCGTCAAGGGCAGCAATATGGTGGTGGATCTGACTGCCACCACACCAGGAATCATAGTAAAGACAAAGCCAGAATTAAACAAGGTATAAAATGCGTATAAAATGCTGGTTACATTGTTCTGTAGAGTGTTTTGTTTTTGCTTGCTGTAGTTTTCATCTGTTTGCATTCTGGTATCTTTGTGCAACCAAACCTTTTTATTTCAAACTACATGTAGATAGGTCAGGAATAAATTTATAGATAGATGGGGATACTAGATATTAAGGTTGAAGTAATTATAGAGAAAGTTATGGGATCCCAAACTCTTACAAATCCATGGTATTTTGTGGTACATGCATCAATACTAGAGACTTGAAATTTAATTGTATATGGTCAATTCTTGTTTATATACTTGTACATTGTATAAAAGTCTACATGTACCTGCAAAAAGAGTTTTAAAAAAAATGCAGTTCTCAAAGAATTTTTCTGGATAAAAAATCTTGTTTCATAAATTCATATTGTAGACTGACATCAAAATGGAATCTGAACAAACTGAAATAAAGACTGAAGTATTGAGTCCAGGACAACATATAGAAGAGACCGCAGAATCAGAGGAGGAGGTTCAAACCATTGAACATTTAGGAAATCTTTCTATTAGGGCTAGTCCCAAAAGGACCTCTTTGGATAGAGACAGTATGTTAGAGCCTGATTCAAATGATAGGGAAAGTAACACTTCCAGTAATGGAGGCATGGTTTCAAAAAGCCGAGATGAAGATGTAATGCAGGAAGATGAAAATCTGGAAGATGTAGAAGAAGAGGAGGATACGGAGAAGACAGGTGATGCTCTGTCAAATGAATCTGAGAGTGACAAAATGGAGGAATCTATAATCGATTCGGAGGATGAAGAAAACAAAGAAAATGTTCCTCTTTCACAAATAATAGCTTCAGCCAAGAGATCATCAGATGTGTTCAAACTTAACAGATCAACAGATGGACAGGCGAGGTCTCCTCTAGCTCCCATCCTCATTTCTCCAGCAGTCACGGACTCTCCTGCTAAGAAGAAGGCAAGAAGAAGTGTGTCTCAAAGTCCCTGGTTGAAACAACCCCACGAGAAAAAGGTGGAAAATACTGTGAGAGAAGAGGAGGTTTTTATATCCCCTGATAGGTTCCGACCTCTGATGGGAACAAAATCAAAGGACAATGCCAATTTGCTCAAAAGTAGAAGTAACTTGAATTCTACGATTTTATCGGCTTTCTCTGACAGTCCTCAGCCCGGTGATTCACCTCTTGGAAGGAAAGGGACATCAGAATTGGAAAGGAAGAGGATTGGCTCTAAGCTTCAGCAAACATTAATGGAGGAATCCCCTAATCAAAGTGGTGCTTTTTCTAGACTTCAGGAAAGTTTTGTGCCAAATTCTTTACAGAATACACCTGATGTTAGCTCGTCTGCCAAGGACATATCTGAACAGGACAATATAGCCATAGAAGAGACTGATGAAGAATCATCGCCTGCCAAATACATGTCTATTTCCAAGTCAGAGAGTGCTGTTGAAGACAGCATACTGAGTGATGAGGAGAAACACTTGAGTGACTCAGATGATTTTGAGCCTGCGAATAACCAATCAAAAATAGGAATAGAATCAGATGACGATTTGCCAACATTTTCTGTCAAGAAGAAATCTGTGAAAAAGGCTGTAATTGGGAGTGATTCTGAAAGTGACACTAGTGATGTGAACCCTGAGGAGGAGGCAGAGAGAAGTGTTAGCAGAGAGAACAGTAACAAAAGGAAGTCGCCCGAGTCTAACAGCCTGCCCCAGTCTAAGTACGTCATGCTGTCCAGCTCTGACAATGAACAGTCTGAGAACCAGGAGGAGCTGAGAAGTGAGGAGTCGGGGATCGATGAGGGCTCAGAGGAGGGAGAGGAGGAGTCTTTAGATAAAGGATCAGAGGAGGAGTCTATAGATGTAGATATTGATAGTGAAGATGAAGGTTTGTATGATGAATCCATCATGAAAAGATTTTTGAAACAGGATAATGTAAAAATAAAATTAATGATGATATGATATATATTTAACAAAATGCTTGTAATGATAGCAATTTTTTTTAATTTTTACATTCATTATTTTGTACATATATCAGACTGAACCCTAAGGAGTATCATATACAATGTATGTTTTTAAAACTTTCAGATTTCTTAGATCTGGCAGATGATCTGAAAGAAAACTATCTGGTGGCAGTAAAAAGAGCAAAGTAAGAGTTTTTTCCACATGTATATTTTTCTGTGATGAATTAAATAAATAGGGCATTGTGTATACATGTATTGTAAATATATAGGGCATAATGTATATTGTAATTTTTTTTGTTAAGATATTTTAGTATTATAGAACTACATGTACATACATAAACAAGCTTATCATTTTAAGAGTTATGATAAATATTAATTTTTCTTGAACAGGGAGCTCTACAAATCTAGAAACTATGAGGAATGCTTGGCCAGTGTTTTACAAGCTTTGGAAATCTACCCAGAGAATAGGGCTTTACAGGCTTTTGCACTCATTATTCACAGCAAGTTGGGATAGAATCCTCATGTTTACCACTGAGCAAGTCACTGTCATCTGTTTAGATTGATATAGATACTAAGGATCAGATGAATGACTTTAAACAAAATCGAACAATCTGTCTTATTTGTAATGGTTGCATTCTGACTCAAAACTTTTTTCATAAAATATGCATACCATCCTGCAAGTGCAAATCAATTTTAATGTTTGAATTCAGTTTTATCTTTACAATGTTTTCACTGGGAACAGCTGGCATGAATTTTGTGTTTGTTTATTTGGGAAATGGTAAATTTTTAAAGGTACAAAAAGATGTATAATGTTTTTGAACTGATTTATTTCTTATTATTGATTCAAGATATAGAAATATTGGTATAAAACCTGTTGTCAAGGAAAGAACTTTATTCGGTAATAACCAATATTTGCCCCCCAAATCAAACTTTGATGGAGATATAATCGAATTAAGTTCTGAAACAGGGGAGTACATGCTGACTTCAAAGCACTGAATATTTTCATAAGTAATGACGCCATAAGTAGGTAATGACTTCACAAACATGACGTAAATTTCAGTTTTTTATGAATTTTACAGAAAAATGTACATATTTCGTCGATATTTTGAGTAAAAATCACCGAGCGCATGTGTGTTCAGGATCAATATTTTGATATAATGTGTAGAATGATAATATCAATGAAATATGTCAATATTGTTCCTGAACAAACTTGCGCTCTATTAATTCTAAAGCTGAAATTGTTGAAATTTTGTCCTCTTTCTGAAAAAGTATATAAAATCGGACAAGTTTGTGACGTCATAAATACAAAAATTGTGAATACACTGCTTTAACACTATAATATTTTCTATCAATTTATATTTCTCATACAATTTATTGAATTCAGCACATTTCAGGAAGTTTTCAAAATTTGACTTTTGTGGGGGCAAATATATGCAATATACATACATGTACTGGTAGGTATATATTTTATTGCTGAAATCTTCAAATATAAGCATTAAGGTTTTTGTTTAATGATATTCGTTGTTTGATTTTAATGAGATATCAATTGAAAGTTGTAAGTTGTACTGAATTACCAACACTGCTCGGATTATTTCTTTACTTTTAAAACATTAAAACAAAATAGGCATGATAAATGTGTTAAGAATTTTATTTCAAACAAAGCTGACTATTCTGAGTTAAGGTAGATCTTCATCGAGCAATTTTTCTTAGTGAAAGCTTCATGATGGCATTGCAGACTGGTACAATATTCTGATGCCTAAATTGTACCATTATACGAGGGTATTATAGGAACAAACCTATCAATAAAGAAGGTTGCTGTATCAAATCAATTACTGGATACTAATAAGTCTAATTTGAAGATTGAGATGAACATAATATACAATATTCAGGTGGCTTCATGTATGCTAATCCAAGAACTTGCTTATACATAGCTCTTTATGTGCCGAGTTATGATTTATATGATTGTTTAGTTGATTAGGATTGCAAACACTTTTTACACTATTTTACATATATGCTGACAGAATTGTAAAATGCAAGGTATTTTTACAGATTTTTAGCTCTTCTGAGCCAAAGGCTCAAAGAGCTAATGCTATGGCCATTTGTGCGGTGTGCGGTGTGCGTCGTGCGGTGTGCGTTAACTTTTTAGAATATGGGCCATAACTCAAGAACCCCTTGGCCAATCAGTGTCAAATTTGTCACAGGGTATCCTTGGCCCAAGGGCTACCATTTATACTAAAATAAGGGTTGGGACCCTAAAACAAAGGGAGATAATCAGGAAAACAAAACCAAAAGTACTGGTTGCAAAAAAATCTTCTTCTCCAGAACCACCAGACAGATTTTCACCAAACTTACATACAATGATCAGGATATATTGAAGATTAAAAATTGTTCAAGGCATGACCCTGGGGCAAAGGGCGTGGTCTCAAGGTCACTTCAAAGTTGACCTAAATTTACAATTAATGAAAATGTCTATATTTTGCTTACTATAAGGACTAGGATCATCAAATCTTGTAAGTAGATGCATCTTAGGACTTCACATCATGTTAACTCAAAAGTAGGTCACGGTGACCTACTTTTTTAATTTTTCGGGCATTTGTTTTCAAATTGATTTGAAGGCATATTTTGGACACTTTAAGGCCTATGATCATCAAACTTTGTCAGTTGATGCATCTTGGGTCCATGAACAACGTCAACTTAAAAGTAGGTCACCATGACATACTTTTTGAACTTTATGACTTATCCTTTTTAAAACATTTCATCCCATTATTTCAGACACTGAGAGGGTTAGAATCATCAAATCTTGTAAGTTGCTGCATCTTGGAACCTTAAAACATTTTAAAGTAAAAGTAGGTCACTGTGACCTACTTTTAGAATTTTGCAGGCATTTGTTTTCAAATTGTTTAAAAGGCATATTTTGATTACCTTCAGACCAATGATCATCAAACTTGGTCAGCTGATGCATCTTGGGACCCTGAAAAATGTCGACCAAAATGTAGGTCACTGTGACCTACTTTCGACATTTTATGGCTATATTTCAGTATCTTAGGTATTTATTGGCTTAGAATCATCAAACTTTGTGAGTTGATGCATCTTGGGTTTTCGGAGAGTGACGACCAAAAATTAGGTCACGGTGACCTACTTTCAATATTTTATGGCTATATTTATGTATCTCCAGTACTTATCACCTTAGAATCATCAAACTTTGTCAGTTGATGCATCTTGGGTTTTCGGAGAATGTCGACCAAAAAGTAGGTCACGATGACCTACTTTTGACATTTGATGGCTATATTTAAGTACAGTACGGTCAACGCGGATTAGGCATTAAACCGCGCTCCCCCCGCGGTGTTTTGATCCTTTCCGCGATACACCCCCGCGGTTATTTCATCGCGGTCCTACCTGTAGCCAGGTATGGACCGCGGCGGTGTGACTTACCGTTGACTGGCTTATCGGATTTATTTTACCTGTACGGCCGTATATATAATATCTATAACTGAATATTGTTCGGTCGATCGGTAAAATTGCAGGTTTTGAGTTAAAAAAAAATGGTGCTATTAGAAATATTATACAATGTAAGTACTACCCGAAGAATTAAAAAAAAACAAAAAAACAAACAAACAAAAAACACCCCCCTCCCAAAAAAAGAAACAAAACAAAAAACAAAAACAAATAGCGTATGATTGTTTTTTCAAGTTATTCTGATGTTTGATAAATGTTAGTTTTTAAAACATGTTTTTAAAAAATAAATAATATCTTCAGCATAAGCATAAACTTTATTTCTCTTAATTAATCAGTTAATGACTATATACCGTGTATCACTTTTACAATGAAACGCATACATGTTTCGATAAATATTCGATGGATGGAAGAGCTAGATATTCTGAAACATGTTTATAGGCAGTGTGCAGTAAATCTCTCTCTCTCTCTCTCTCTCTCTCTCTCTCACTCGTATTATTATTTGTTTTTTTTTAATCGGCAAAATTCATTTTAAAAACGGCAACGCATTTCGACTTGAAAGCATACAAGTAATTTCTTGTAAGTACGAACAATGTTCATGAGAAAAGCGTGTTAACTGAAAACACTGAGTAGTAGAAATATTTTATGCAGTTTCGAGTGTTACTTAATTAATTAACTCTCAATGTGCAAATAAAATAAGAGAAAGCTTAATATTTTCTTTCCGCATATTAATAGTATAAAGATGAAACGGGATGCTTTGTTGTGCATACGGCCTTGCATAATAAATTGATATATCGTCCTTTTGCTATACATGTATATGTAAAAGAATTAATATTATTTCTATCATTTACATGTACACCTCTATAGCCTACCCTGTCAACGTATGGGATTAACTACGCAATGAAATATATTAGCTTGTCGTAATTTTGTAGTAACATGTACACAGTATAAATAGAACAGCCCTCGGTGTGAACATTCCAATTTTTTGTATTTGTAGAAGACCATGCATATACAGGGAAAGTCATTTAAATTTATTAAGATCAGTCTTTTTTTGTGAATTTAAATGTAAAATTAATGTTCTTGAAACATACAACGTTATGCTTAAAAAAAAAAGTGAAGTTCATGCAGACGGCAGTAGGAGAATCTTTGGGGCGGGGGGGGGGGGGGGGGGGTAAAAAATTATAAACCACCCGGTTTATGATTTTATATTTTAAAACTGTCAAAATGTTGCGTAAATCCAAATCCTTTGTCTTTCACAAAGGTGTGAAATTATACCCAGTACAGTGTCACTGTGAGACAGGAAATCCCTCTCTGCTTGAACGCGCACAATACACAGGAATCCACCAGTTACTAAGGAGACTACGATTAGTCCGTGCAGCTTCATGTACACTGTGTATACATGTACTAGATCTAACAAGGACAAAAAATTACTTACCAGTGCAAAATGCACATAAGATGTTGTTCCGATATTGTTTGTGGTGTTTATGAATTTCTTTTTCAGTAAATTTTTGTTAACGCGCTGTAAATATTCCGAATAGAATTTTGCAGTAATAAGCTTTTTTTTTTTTTCTTTTTTCACTGTTTTGGTTAAATTTTCATACATGAATACAATTTATCTAAATCAACTTAGCTTCTATCTACTTATATTGGGAAAATAACCCCCATCCAAAGTTATGATTGTGCTGAGTTTTGTGTAAGACACATTAATAGAGTCCAAGTAAATAAGGGGGAAGGGGGGATGAATGTTACATCAAAATTGACTTTTTACACGAAAGTAATCATGGTAATCTGCATATCGGAAATTTAAATAATTAATTCAAATTTGTATTAAATTATATGATCAATGTAAATGTCATTGTGAAGTATGTTAAACATGTACGACAGTTGAAATTTACTGACCCGCTTTCGGGCACGCACGTGTACACCAGGGGTAGGGCTGGTGCAGGGGATCGCACCTTGTCCAGTGTACAGCTGTGAGGACCAGGTATGCGTACCAGGTCTAGCTCTAGACATTATGTAATTTTATTTTATCTTCTACGGATTGGTAGGCCATCGAATCACACACACATACACACCCTACTGATTTCAAGAACAATGCCCCAGAATAAAGGAATGACACTTTACAGACGACTCGGAGAATGCTGATTACATAAAAATCTTCTGCGTATTATAATCCTATATTTGAAGATTAATAATTTTAAAATACTTTCATTTATAGTCCCACTGAAAGTGACACTGCGATAGATCGTTTCTTTAATCAATCCACTATTAAAATAAAAAAAAAACACGCAACGAAAATATTAATTAATATTGAATATCATGAATAGCACACTGGGTGTTTTATCTTGCATTGTCGTATAAATATATCACATACAGTAATTTATATCGAAAGTCCTGGATCTAAATAGAATGAACGCATTTAAAAAATGTAATTCAAGAATTAGTAAACGCTATTTGAAAATTGCTTTGACGATTGTTATAATTATTTAGATACATGAGAGTATATTTTTTTTTAGAAAAATTAATTTTCATTTTGTACTTCAAATATTTCAACGACTATGAATTTTAAAATATCATTAATTTCGTTTTATTTTGTTTTGCTTGATATTTTCAAAGGGAGGTAACTCGCGTTTTAAATCAAGACTGTTTTTTCACCTGTAATCGGTAAGATGCACCGCGACGGTGTGATCTACCTGGATTACTGAACCGCGGGGGCACGCGGTTTTTACCTGAGACACCTGTACTAACCGCGATGAAATTCGCACCTCGGGGGTGCGCGGTAAATGCATAAACCGCGTTGACTGTACTGTATCTCCTGTACTTATTGGCTTAGAATCATCAAACTTTGTCAGTTGATGCATCTTGGGTTTTTGGAGAACGTCGACCAAAAAGTAGGTCACGGTGACCTACTTTTGACATTTAATGGCTATATTTACGTATTTCTGGTACTTATTGGTTTAGAATCATCAAACTTTGTTAGTTTATGCCTCTTGGGTTTTCTGAGAATGTCGACCAAAAAGTAGGTCACAGTGACCTACTTTTGAATATCTCAGGTATTTATTGGCTTAGAATTATCAAACTTGGTCAGCAGATGCATCTTAGGCCTCTGATAAATGTCAACCAAAATGTAGGTCACATTGACCTACTTTTGACATTTAATGGCTATATTTCAGTATCTCCAGTTCTTATCGGCTTAGAATCATCAAACTTTGTCAGTTGATGCATCTTGGGTTTTCGGAGAATGTCGACCAAAAAGTAGGTCACGATGACCTACTTTTGACATTTTTATGGCTATATTTAAGTATCTCCGGTATTTATTGGCTTAGAATCATTAAACTTCGTTAACTTATGCCTCTTGGGTTTTCAGCGAATGTCGACCAAAAAGTAGGTCACAGTGACATACTTTCGAATATCTCAGGTATTTATTGGCTTAGAATCATCAAACTTTGTCAGTTGATGCATCTTGGATTTTCAAAGAATGTAGACCAAAAAGTAGGTCAAAGTGACCTACTTTTGAATATCTCAAATACATATTGGCTTAGAATCTTCAATCTTAGTTTGTCTATTAATGCATCTTGAGTCCTCAGAAAACTTCAATCTTAAAGTAGGTCACTGTGACCTACTCATGGTTTTTTTTAATAGCTTTATTTAAATATCTTCAGTCCTAATAGTCTAAGAATCATCAAACTTTTTATCAGTTGATGCAACTTGGGTTTTAGGATACTTAAGGTTAGAGGCTTCAAATACAAGTGATAAGTTGTACAATTTATCAGAAGAGCGATTCAAGGCCCTTGGGCCTCTTGTTTAGATTACTTTGTTCCAAATACAGTTGAACTTTCTTATCTTGAACACTAATATTTCTCAAATACTAGTACAGTTATAATGAAGTCACTGGGACCTTTGAAATTAACTTTGCTATATCCCTAATTTGCTATAATCATATAAGAATTTTGTTAATTTTTTGTAGCTCGGGATCCAAGATAACTTCACTATGTCAGTGAATTGGCAATATCCATGTTCATACTAAACAAGTTTTGCTGTACTGTGAATTTTCAGTGATCTGGAAGTCCCCATTCCTAGGTCTCATACTGTAGAATCCTTATTGAACGCAAGTACTTCTAATTGTGAACCACCTCGTACATCTAATTGCAAAAACAAAGATTTACAATTTGACTTGATTAAAAATTTAAAGAAATATGTAAATAGGTATGTTTATGTCAAAAATAGTGTTTTTAGCTCACCTGAGCCGAAGGCTCAAGTGAGCTTTTCTGATCACATTTTGTCCGGCGTCCGTCTGTCTGTCTGTCTGTCTGTCTGTCCGTCTGTCTGTAAACTTTTCACATTTTCGACTTCTTCTCAAGAACCGCTGGGCCAATTTCAACCAAACTTGCCACAAAGTATCCTTGGGTGAAGGGGATTCAAATTTGTTCAAATGAAGGGCCACGCCCTTATTTAAGGGGAGATAATTGGGAATTAATGAAAATTTAGTGGTATATTTTAAAAATCTTCTTCTCAAGAACCACTGGGCCAGGAAAGATGAAACTTATGGGGAAACATCCTCAGGTAGTGTAGATTCAAGTTTGTTCAAATCATGACCCCCGGGGGTAGGGCGGGGCCAAAATGGCCGACCAAAGTTTTACATAGAAATATATAGGAAAATTCTTTTAAAATCTTCTTCTCAAGAATGACAAAGCCATGATTCATCATATATATATGGAAGCATGCTCAGGTAGTGTAGATTCAAGTTTGTTCAAATCATGACCCCCGGGGGTAGGGCGGGGCCAAAATGGCCGACCAAAGTTTTACATAGAAATATATAGGAAAATTCTTTAAAGATCTTCTTCTCAAGAATGACAGAGCCATAATTCATCATATTTAAATGAAACCATGCTCAGGTAGTGTAGATTCAAGTTTGTTCAAATCATGACCCCCGGGGGTAGGGCGGGGCCAAAATGGCCGACCAATGTTTTACATAGAAATATGTAGGAAAATTCTTTAAAAATCTTCTTCTCAAGAACCACAAAGCCATAATTCATCATATATATATGTGGAAGCATGCTCAGGTAGTATAGATTCAAGTTTGTTCAAATCATGACCCCTGGGGGTAGGGCGGGGCCAAAATGGCCGACCAAGGTTTTACATAGAGATATATAGGAAAATTCTTTAAAAATCTTCTTCTCAAGAATGACAAAGCCATTATTCATCATATTGATATGGAAGCATGTTCAGGTAGTGTAGATTCAATTTTGTTCAAATCATGACCCCCGGGGGTAGGGCGGGGCCAAAATGGCCGACCAAAGTTTTACATAGAAATATATAGGAAAATTCTTTAAAAATCTTCTTCTCAATCATTTTCTAAAAAATAGAAAATCCATGATTGGTCATGGGACTACTTTTGGATTTAAACTTTACAATAAAAAGCCATTTTATACTAGTCCTACCCTTGGTGCTCAGGTGAGCGATGTGGCCCATGGGCCTCTTGTTTATGCAATAATAATTCCTCGTTTATTGAGGAACTTTGGCATTAAACAATTTTTTTAAAGTTGTAAAACAACAACAGTGCAAAACACAATTATATTGTAACATCTATATTTCGGTCTCATTACCAAAATTTTAAATCTGATAGACTCATGGGTTTTTGTTCACTAATAAAACAACTTTAAATCCTTTTTTTTTTTTTATTTATTATTCCCTCATATTCTTTGCATATATTCAAAGTAAAATGAAACAAAAGCTGGTGAATACATGTACCTAAACATGTATAATATAATAGGTTGCATTGAATATTACATAATGAAAAGATTAAATAATGTCTAACAGTCTAGGACAATCCTTACATTTAATCAAACATTTAGTTCATTTTTAACTACATGTACATCAATAAATGAAACTTGGCCTCCTAATACATGAAATAATAAGGTACTCAGTACCAATGCCAATCACAGATAAGTCAGCTCAAAAGTATGTGTTTTTGAATATTTAAAATGTCTAAATATTGCAAATACAGCAATGCATCAACTCTGAAGCTGGTGTAGCATGTTGAAAGATGTGAGATCAGTTGGAAATAAACTATATAGCACATCAAGATGGGAATGTACAAGATATATTATGACATTTAAAAATGATGTTGCATCCTGTAATCGCTACCAAGAGATTAAGATGAGGTTCTCAAGTCTCCCAGGTATTGCTCTAAATGTTTCTATTGCGGATTTTATTATTTATTACAGTTTCTACTGCAGTAGTATTTTATTGTTTATAACGGCCTTTAGTACGAGTGGTTGGCTACAAACAGAGACTCTCCTGAAGCTTTTCCTGATTCTCCTCCTTGGTATTTTCCCATGGCAGCAAGTCCATTGGCCTACATAAAGAAGATTTTAAAATACTTCATGACATGTTATGAACAGCTTTAATTTTTTTTGGAGGGGGGGGGGGGGTTAAGGACTATGCAAAAGTTCGCCGATTACATATCCAGGGTTAGAGAAGATTTTCAAATGTATTTCAATCTTAAAATGGATTTTACAATTTTGGTAAAGGGCACAATAATCTGCAATCATGCAAACTATTTGCCTGATTGATGTATAGTAGAGAAGAAAATTGTTGAAGACTTCATACCCTAGCTCTGGTCAGAAGTTGCTGCTGTGCAGCCTTCACGTTCTCATCCTTGCCCTGCCAGGCCTTCAGTACCGAGGCCTGTAAAGCTCGCCCGAATGAGAAGGTAAGAGCCCAGGGCTTGGGGCCTTGACAGAGATTTATGGCATTCAGATTGATGGTAGAATCTTCCTCAGACTGGCCTCCTGACAAAAAGGTGATCCCTGGAAAAAGGAAATTGTAAACCACAGGTAAGATAGATAAGAAAAAGTTCTAAAAAAAATGTATGAATTAAGAAGTAATCATATTCTTGTTTACTTAAGATTAGATTATGTTCATTACCAATGTGCTTAAAAAACCAAGAGAGTACAAACCCGGTACAGCTGCAGGTACCCCCCTACTGAGGGCTATGACTGTGGCTCTGCCGTTCTGTTCAGGTGTGTATTTCTTGGTACAGGACTGACCCGCAGTGACCATGTTTGGTTTCAGTAACGTTCCCTCCAGAAAGACGTGGTGGTCAGCCAGGGCTTTGTAGGTGAAGGCAAGAACCTGGAAAATAACAGGTAAAGAGTTTCCTATGTTAATTAAATGCCTGTATAACAAGTGTAATTTGTGGATTCCTTTGTAAAGAGTTATATGAAATATGTGTTTTTACCTGTTCAGTTACTTTTTGTGCTGTTTCTAAATCATGGTCTCCATCACAAAGGACCTCTGGTTCAACTATTGGAACAAGGCCATTCTTGAAAAAAAATTATAAGTGAAAAAGGAGTAATTTATTTTAACATAAAGTGAAACCAGTCTGACATGCACAATAACTTCGTAAATATTCTGTTCTCTTTCCATTCCCATTTAACATTTTTCAATGTTCTTTACACTATTTATATCTTATATCTTATATCCTATATAATCTGACTGAAAAATATTGTCCCCAAGTGCATGTTGAATCAGACAGGTTTCAGTGTACATGCCTTACCAAAAAACAGTCTAAGAAAGCATACTCATTTGCCAATAGATTTTCTCATATTGTTTAAAGATTAAAAAAAATACAAAATATCTTTTTACTCAAAAGAAAAAGCATATGTATACTATTCACTACAAACCTGTTGACATATGCTGGCATACCGAGCCAGGACATTAGCATTCTCAAACATGGCCTGATAGGTAGGGGTGTGAGAACCGATCTTGAGAACACATCTCCATTTGGCAAATTCTGCTCCATCTTTCTTATACTGTGCACAGCGTTCAGATAAACTATCCAAACCTGGAATAAAAGTCATGGAATCTAAAGCAATGTTCATTAATTACTTTCAAGCTAAGAAAGAGCAAGGGTTTTTTTGTTTTTGAATAACTTCTTTTGTAATAATTCAAAACATTTTTATACCCCCCGCTTGAAAAGTGGGAGGGTATATAGTAATCGGTATTTCCATCCGTCCGTACATCCGTTACGCTTTGGGGTACCCATCTCTTATCCGCAACTCCTCTCATACCACTGAAGGAAATTTAATGAAACTTTCACAGATTCTTATTTCCATATTGTCATTGTGCATCTTGATCCGACATATATTTTTGATTTTCCAGAGCAAAACATGGACACTGCCATTATATTCATATGGGAAGGCGGGGGGTATCATTTAGTGAGCTCATTGCTCACAGTACCTCTAGTTTAGTATAATATTTCATGTAGTATTTTTCTTTTTCTGCAGATTAATATTAGTAAATTTCCATTTTTAGAGAATAAGTGTACCTTGTGTTGTACTCTCTCCATCTGTTCCGGCAAGGGGAACAACTCCTTTGTCGACCTTGATGCCAGGAATCATGCCTTTGTCCTTCAGAATCTTGACAAATGGTGTGCCATCCTTTGCTTTCTGGTAGAATGTCTCATGGAACAGAATGACACCACTGATATTCTGGGCGACCACAGGGTCCGCTGTAAACAACAGTTCCCTGTATCGCCGTCTGTTCTCCTCCGTATTCTCTACCCCAATGGAGGCAAACCTCTTACCCATTGTACCTACAACATAATTATTACTTCTAGAAAAGTGGTTTTAGATCAGTGCTGCAATACATGTATGATTGAGGGTCCTTGTCCCTAAAGGGGATTTTCAGTATGATACTGCTACTCAAGTTTCTTGTCTGCCTGCTTTTGAAAATCAAAGACAGTTATTGTTTCCTGTCTTCATCTCTCAGTAACAATAACACATACCGTCCATTGAAAGTTGAAAATCTCTAAAACACAGTGACAATGCTTAAAATATTAAGAGGATTCCTCAACATGCTCAATATTACAATCTTTGAATTGTACATTAGTTATGAGTAACAGTGCATTTATTTATTCCTTTCAATGTAGCAGTGTAGTGGTAAATGAATTCATCAGACTTTGTTTCTTACCAGTGGATTCATCAGCTGCCAGTATTCCCTTCCCTGGTGCCACGATGGCATTGGCAATCCTCCTGAGCTCATTCTCTTGATCAGCAGTCAGGTATTGTGGAAATGAAGGCATGATTGAATGTTACAGTACAAAGTCCAGATCTGAAACAACGTAAAAAACAAAACTGGAAATGTCATATTTTAATGGTAATATACACAAATATCCAGGTAGTACAGAAAATTTGCTGTATAACTAAATGTTAATTGCCACAAACAAGTTTAAAAAATGCAGTCTGTCCTATTTGCAGGAAGAGATCAGCTGGTGTGAGATAAATGAAGTTCAAGGGAAGACCCCCAGAATATAGGTCACAATAAAGATTTGCAGACAAGCTGATAACAGCTAGGACAAACACTATACGTCTACCGGGGTACTTTTTGGATTACTGTCCCAGTATGTATTATAAATATTAGGGTAACTGCAAGATTATACTGGTATTCATACATAATTACAAGTGAAAGTGATAACAATTAATAAAAAAAATCAACTTAAAAAGTCCTCATTAAAAATATGGGATCAATACTGATCAAACTTAATTACATGTTAAACATGCAAGTTATTGGCCACAAGTCCCTAACAAGATTACAATTCTTCTTTTTCTTTTTACCTATTTCATTTTGATTTTTAATGAACATGTTTAATGTCTTCTTGCCATCAAATTAACTGATGTTCAATATACCTTTCATATCAGGCTTACCAGGTATTTCTATCAATAAATATGACAATGATCAAGTAACAGCCTACTCAGATGATGGGTCATGACTCCTGAGCATTGATAAAATGGGTCAATACAGATTCATTGTATGCCTGTGACTGTCAGTGTAGTGTTAAATAGATATTATGTATAAATATGCAAATAACAAATAATACAGGGCCTTGTTCATCTCTCTCCCATGACTTTATAACTGGCATACCCTACGAGCATATGAAAGACCAAAACCAGACTGAGACAAAGGATATCTATATCACACTACATGTACTAGTACATGTTTGAATGGCTACATATAGTACACTGTATCTGATTTTATATTACCTATAAATTCTTTGAATAGTTTGGAAAACTTAAAGTTACCCCCCCCCCTTCTTATTAATTCTTCTTGATATAGTCTTTTCTTTCACCTCTTTCACCCCTCAAGTTTTTTTTATATACTCAAATAACATTACATTTAGTTCTGCAAAAATACCCAAGTCCTCTGATTTAGTTAATCTTTGAATATATCCCTGTGTGATATGGGATGAAATTCTTTCCCTCTCGATCATTTTGCAAACCCCACCCACCCATTCTCATCCCCCCTTCAACCCTTTCACCTATTCTCATGCCATTTAATCCTTTTTCCTCTAGTGTATTCAGATACAGAGTATCTTGTGCTTTGGTGAGAGGATGTAGAGATTACAAGTTTATACATGGATATGATGATATGCAAGTAAATGACTAAATGTACTATTAAGTGTTGATGATACATAGTGATTTGTGAATCACTTCTTCCTGGACTATGATCTTATTCTGTTATTTGACGTGCATTGCGTTGAATAAATGTTAAATGTATTCCATTCCACACTGTTTTCACTGTATTCTGCAAATGATACTTTGTCTCTGGACGTTGTATTATATGATGCGTAGTACATGTATATGTACTGCGTAATATCTCATTATTGGTGCTAAAGTACGTTAGCTAGCATGGTTATTCATTAACACAAGCCTGAGAAGGTCAACGTCCGCACGACCAGTGGTAGAAGCATTTTTTAAACAACTGAAAAAAAAAAACGGTTACTGAGACCCACTATATGTAGTTATTTAATTATCATGTTTATGTAACACGTATATACTGCAGAAATGAGAAAAGAAACTTCTGAGATTAAACATATAACAACAAATCATAACATTTTTCGTGATAAAAAAAATGCATTATACACTATATATTATTCCTTATTTAAAAGAAATATTACCTTTACAAAGTTTCTCCTAACTTTCCGCAGAGCCGCCTCGATGAAAATGGGTTGTTTACCACGCTGTAAGAAATGGGTGTGTGGATTTGGCGCCCTCTGATTGGCTGATTGCGAACTGTCCTTGACAGGGGAAAAAAATATTTATAAATACTAAACAGACAACAAATTTCTGACGCAATGAATAACTTTAGTACAGTTTAAAGAAAAGGGGAAGGGGGGGGGGCTTTAAAGGTACTTGGACACAGATTTGAAGTTATTATTTTCTCTATAATATTACGACTTATATATTTTAATAGCATTTCACACAAAAATTAATTTAAAATCTTATTTCGTTTAAAAGATATTGACATTTCAATTTTTTCGGCGGGTTTGATTGACATATCGTTGCACTCTCACAAATTTAATTTTATTCTTAATACTTAGGAAAAATGGCAATCTCGTTTTGTATAAATGAAAAATATTAATACTATAATCCAGAAAATTCCGAGTAGACACGTTCGAAAGCAAAACAAACACACAATATATTGTCAGTCCGTGCAGTTGTGGTAAGCAGACTGTGACGATTGAACGCACCCGGTGAATTCTAAATATAAACAATAACAGAACTCGAGCCCTGTTTACAAAAACTGTGTACATAACACGAGTGTGCTCGATTTGCTAAACTCTGCACGCATCTCTTAATTCGGAATGACGATACTTGTGAAGGTGTTTTGCTTTCTAACATTTCTACTCTGAATAAAATTATTTTTCTTGATAAAAGTTTTAATATTTCTCATCAAATCACATCAAGATTGCCACTTGTCCAGAGGATTAAGAATAAAATTAAAATTTGTGAAAGTGCAAGAATGTGACAATCAAACCCGCCAAAAAATTTAAAGTTTTAATAACTTTTAAGGAAGGTCCATACTTTTACGGATCCGGTTTTAATTTTACACACCAATGTAAAATTCTGATTATCACTTATCAATTGAAAAAATCTATTTGGATGATTGAAAATAATGTAGCAAGTATGTATTTGTTTATTATAATGTCATTTTGTGTGAAATGCTATTAAAATATATAATTCGTGATGTTATACAGAAAAAATGAGAAAATATTAACTTCAAAACTGTGTCCAAGTACCTTTAAATATTATCTGCATCAGCGGTATAGTTTGGAGCACGTAATGAAGGTTTTTAAAACCAAATATAACGAATGGAACAGGAAAAAGTTAACGTTTTTGGAGTAGCTAGCTAGGTCTTATTTCCGAGCTTACAGGGCCCATTTTAATTTTAGTCCCTAAGACATCTCACTTAGATTAGGCCCAACATTATTTATTGTCCCTCGCTTTTTTCGAAAACGATTGGACATTAATTAAATCTCATTATTCTGTAGTCTGTCTGTCACAATAAAAATAAACATTGACCTCGGAATCAGTTTGAATCAGGAGATATATAAGGTTTTCCTATTTCATGTACATTTGACAAGATCTTTCCAAATGTGATATGACTTTTCATCCTGTGACATTGACCTTGGAGTTTGACCTATTGACCTACTTTTCAAAAAAATATCATTGATTATAGAATATGATGTTTTATCAAATCAATATATCCAATTGGGCATAATTATATAACTTTCGTAGACTGGTATTCCAATTAGACACTTGTGTATTATCTCTGATAAGACGTTTCCAAATACATGTTGGCATATTTTGTATTTTGCCTAATAACCTTGACATTTATATTTAATCTAATTTTCAATATATTTTTTTTCTGCTAACTTTAGAAGGAGACAAAATTCTTCATTGTAATTGACTTTTGTCATACCCATGACATGGCCTTTCCAATTACAAGAGGCCCACGGGCCTTATAGGTCACCTGAGTATTGTGTAACAACTTTCAAACAATTGAGTTTGGTTCGTGTTTTAAACCAGAGGCCATGAAATTCACAATTTTGAAAGAGGCACCATTGCGTATCATAATTATAAACTTAGCATGGTTACTCTGTTTACTTAATATCCATAGGTAGATCAGAGTACAAAGAGAAAATGCACTTCCACTTTATACCCAGTTGTGCACCTCACCCCAAAGGAACCACTGACCCAGGGGCCACATATTTCAAAATTTTATCATAAAATGGTTGATTAATACAATAGAGCTGATTTCAAAGCATTAATTTTTTTTCAGACTATATACCCCCCCCCCCGACCCAGAGGGCATAAAAAACCACTTTGCTAGATGCACTTTTCCTCATCATAAATATATATACTTGGATCATTGGTATAAAACCCAGAAGCAAAAGTAAATATTTTCAAAGAATGAATGTATTTTTACTATATGATCAATAGAGCCCCGCCCTAACACCAGAACCCTGGGGCCATAAAATTCACAATTTTGGAAGAGGCACTCTTGCTCATCATAACTATGTGCTTATAGTTAGTTTATTTAATACCCAGGAGCAGAGAAGAAGATTTTCAAAGAATTAATGCATTTTCACTATATAATCAATAGAGCCCCGCCCTAACACCAGAACCCCTGACCCTGGGGCCATAAAATTAACAATTTTGGAAGAGGCACTCTTGCTCATCATAACTATGTGCTTAGTTAGTTTATTTAATACCCAGAAGCAGAGAAGAAGATTTTCAAAAGAATTAATGCATTTTCACTATATTATCAATAGAGCCCCGCCCTAACACCAGAACCCCTGACCCTGGGGCCATAAAATTCACAATTTTGGAAGAGGATTCTTGCTCATCATAATTATGTGCTTAGTTAGTTTATTTAATACCCAGAAGCAGAGGAGAGGATTTTCAAAGAATAAATGCATTTTCACTATATAATCAATAGAGCCCCGCCCTAACACCAGAACCCCTGACCCTGGGGCCATAAAATTCACAAATGTGGAAGAGGCACTCTTGCTCATCATAACTATGTACTTCATTAGTTTATTTAATACCCAGGAGCAGAGAAGAAGATTTTTAAAGAATAAATGCATTTTCACTATATAATCAATAGAGCCCCGCCCTAACACCAGAACCCCTGACCCTGGGGCCCTAAATTTCACAAATCTGGAAGAGGCACTCTTGCTCACCATAACTATGTACTTAGTTAGTTTATTTAATACCCAGGAGCAGAGAAGAAGATTTTCAAAGAAATCATGCATTTTCACTATATAATCTATATAGCCCCGCCCTAGCACTAGAACCCCTGACCCTGGGGCCATGAATTTCATAATTTAAGTAGAGGACTCAATGCTCATTACATTCATGCCAACAGTTTGCCTGCTTGATGTCCAGGGGTAAAGAAGATTTTTAAAGATTGCAATAATTTTAGTGGTTTTGGCCCCACCCCTCAGGCCCCAGGGGGGCGGGGACCATGAAATTCACAATTTTTGTTCCCCTTTACCCATAGATGCTGTATACTAAATTTGGTTGAAATTGGTTCAGTGGTTTCAGAGAAGAAGCTGAAAATGTTCAAATGTTAACACACGACGCACGACGACGGACGAAAACGGATAGCAATAGGTCACCTGAGTTACTCAGGTGACCTAAAAATATGTACGATGATTTTTGAAATAAAAAATTCTTTACTGATAACTTTTGAATGAGCAAAGATAAGGTATAAATACCCTGCTTCAAATAAATCATTCTAGCTACTATACTTTGCTGTAGAAACGAACTAGTACAAAATATTTGGAGTAAGGCCATGCATTCCAAGTTTTTTTTTTTCAGTTTAGCGTTTATCCATTTTTTGTTTAAAACACAAGGCTAAAAATAAAACACAGATTTCAAATCTTAAAAAAAAGTCACGTCCAAAGTTAAAAAAAAAAGTTGAAATGGGCAGGAAAATCAATTCAACACATTTTGATCGTAACAAGCAGTTGAAATTAGAACGAAGTTTTCGGAATCACTTTGTATAGCACTGGTCGAAGATTCGGAAAAGGCTCGAACGGTCTGTACAATTTTTTTTTAGTTTCGACGAATTTATCTCACCGAGATTAATTTGAGCAATACAGGGATGTAGAGTCGTTTATAAAAGGGGGCAACCAGAAAGAAAATATTTAGACTTAGCTGGAAAAAATGACTCTAGGCAAAACAAGGACATGCAAATTCAAAGAATTGGTGTTTGTGACAGACTGACAGACAGACAGAAGAATGAGAATGTGAAAGCGGCGGACAAAAATTATCGAAAATCCTACTTCATGGGGATAGGTAGATTTAACCTTAGTTCAGAGCCAAATTTTATTTATAAATTACTATATTACACATTATACCCTTATTTGACTCTAGATAATGCAACAAAAAGTTGCGGACCAACTGAATATTTTAATTAATTTTGTTCCCCACTTTCGCAAAAGCGAGGGACATTAAATTTCATTCGTCTGTCAGTCTGTAGTTCTATTCGTCCGTCACAAAAACTTTAACCTTTAATTGTGGGCGATATGTCATTTCTTACAGCATATTGTGTAAATATAAACGCACCATCAAATATCATTAAGAAGTTATCACCGGAAAGTTATGGTCAATTCAAAGTAATATTTAATTTTTTTAAAGTAGGTCAAACTTCAGGGTCAGGAGGTCAAAAATCATATTTTATTTAGAAAGGCCTTGTCATAGGTAATACACGTGTGTAAAACAAAAGTCCTATCTCTTCTCATTTAAAAGTTAAATCATAAATATCATTTGTGAAAAAATGTCCAACAAGCCCCTGGGTTAAATATCAAATGGGGTGTGATTACTCTCCACAAGGACCCGTGTGTCGTATTATCAAAAACTGTACTTCAATTTGAAAAAAGAGACTGGACAAATATTGGATAATTCATTCTCTCAAATATTATTTTACCCAGGAGTATGGACCGTACACCGAAAAAAGACTAGTAGTACAAGATGTGTTTGTGCAACACTGATGCGGTTTAAACTTTCTCAAACACAAATCAATTATATTGGTATGCAAAGTAAGGCCTTCTCACAAGAAATACAATTTTAAAATATGAAAGCACTACCCCAAACCGTTCAAAAGTTATGACCTAGGTAAAAGTAGGTCAAACTCCTAGGTCAAAAGGTCAGTTCTTTTTTATATCCAATGAAAGATCTTGTCACAGGGATTACATAAATATGAAGTATGAAAGCCCTATAGTCTCTACCGTTTAAAATTTATGGCCAAGGTTAAAGTTTTTTTTAAAAATAGGTCAATCTCTAAAAGTGTGTCAAACTCTAACGTCAAGGTCAAAAGGTCAAATTTGGTGCTACCCAAAAAAAGGTCTTGTCACAGTCAATACAACTGTGAAATATGAAAGCCTTAGGCCTAAAGTCAAAAGTTCTGTGCAAGGTTAAAGGTTTTGTGGCCAAACAGACAGACAGACGGACAGGACAAAAACTATCTACCCTCGAATAATCGATAATGGGGTATAAAAATACCAAGATGAAGAAGAGCTAGTCTGCTTAAAGAAGACCAAGGGGTGCTTCGGGCAGAATCAACAAAGTTAGGTAAGGTGTGTGTGGTGGTGGACGGGGGGGGGGGGGGGTTAAGTGTGGCTGAGAGCTGCTACATTCTAATACTGTTGGGAGTCTCAACTATTATGAAGTGGTAAGGGGAAATTGAGAAGGAAAATATATTAGGCCCCCTATTGCAAAAGGCCTCTGACGTCTGCTGCAACAAATGGAAAAGTTTCAGTTGTAAATGTCTATTTTGATTGGGATCGGAATGCATTAAAATATTTTAGACTGAAAATGTCAAAGTGACAACAGACAACACCTCACCGCATCCTTACCAAAACAATGGGCATAATAGATGGTGTAGATGTTGGCATTCTTGTAGGGATTGGCGTTGACTTCATATGTTCATATGGTCTTTATCGTTTGTACAAACGAGCATTGCGGAATGCGGTAAACATAGAGGTAAACCATGTGAAAGAGAAAGTAGGATATGTGGTGGAAACGTATTTTTTCCCCATGCACGATTGCAGTCTATCTACGTTGTAAATTAGATAATATATCCAATCAAATAACATGACAAATTACCATAATTAACGAAGCTTTTTATATATCCAATGGATTTTAATCAGTTAACTAGTGAACCATATTCTGGTAAAAAAAATTTCCTGACCAGTTATCACTGGCACCTGAATTTTTATAAATCAAATTCTGCCCCCTTTATATATAAATATTTATATATACAGGGGTTATTTTTTTTTTTAGATATTTGGCATATGGGGCGACTGATTGGTACAATTCCTTGATTTAGCTATAAAGCTAATCTCTGCCCAGATTCTGCTTGGCTGGATATTTGGAGTCCAAATATTTAGCCCAGCAGAATCTCCACAGAGATTAGCTATAAAGCTTGAAGTTGCTATGTAGCCTTTTTCAAGCAGTACCCACTGTTTATGTTTGTAGAATGTTGAGCAGTATCAAATCAGCCAAGACCTGCATAAAAAGCTTGAATATATGCCCTTCAGAACCATACCATATGGATGTGTAGAAGGAGTGGTCAGCCCTGTTGGAACCACACTGAAGAGTCATTTCAAGGAGAACACGGAGGGAGTCATGCAACACCACTCTCTGATTGAACATAAATCAAGGAGGGTCCAAGGCATTTGGTACAATTTTTTTTTTATTTCACCAACTGATGGGTCACCTGAAACATTAAATTGTAAAAAATTCTGACTTGCTCTTCAAATTGGTTTATGTAATTAAAAAGACTATTATGATTTTTTTTAAAGGTCTGATGTGAAAAATGCCATTAGAGATACACTGGAAGTGATTCCATTCTACCTCATTCCACATGGAAACTCGTGGTATCCTACAAAAGTCATGGTTACCGAACCAAACTCTGCCCACCACATTGACAAAGAGTTGACTATCACTCATGAAAACTTTACTCAGTCTCAGTCGAGTGTATTTAAAAAAGGAATGGAACTTGTCAGTGGGGAGGTGACCAAGGGTTACCAAGAATCAGAGAAAATGTTAATAGTCGGCACACACCTTCTGGCTATTGGTAAACTTGTAAAAGAGGGAAGTGAAATTAAGATGAAGCCACCATCTGATGAATATAAGTACATCATCTCCAGAAAAACCAAGGATGAGTTAGCTAGACTGCTCAGAAACAAGGCCACATTGTTAAAGGTCTTTTTAGGGATATTTGGAGCAGTTGGAGTTGCTCTTATTTGTTACTTTGTCCGTAGATTTTACAGAAAACTTAGAAATCAAGAGGAGGAGGAAAGATTTAGGAGAGATCTTAGGAAGAAACGAGAGCTAGAGGAACAAAGGCGTGCTAGAGCTGCACACAGATCAAATCCAGGCAGTCTGTCCTCCAGTGAATTGTCTGATAGCAATAAATGTGTTATCTGTCTTAACAATGAACGAGAGGTTGTACTATTAGATTGTGGACATGTTTGTCTGTGTGGAGACTGTGCATATGTATTACCTGAACCAAGATTATGCCCTATATGTCGTAGTAAAGTAGTGAGATTTGTTACAACTTACACTCCCTGATTATACTGTCTAAAAAATTAGATATCTATTTTAGCTCTGATTTGCTGATCAAAGTTTATATTTTTGTATATTAAATTATTAATCTAGTGTATGAGACAGAGAGAGAAAATTCAATAAAAATTAATTGATATTCATAATTGGATTTCGTTATTAACTGTTAAAAAAAAATATAAACATGTTGTAGTAAGGCCCTGACTGCGATGGTTTTGTGCTCTGCAGCATAAACCTTACCCCCGTACAAAAAAAGTTGAAGAGGAATATTTTGTGTTGTTACCATATTTTCAGATTCTCTTTATAAACCACTGAACCCATTTTCAACCAATTACATTAAACCTTTTAAGTACAAACATGAATGTTGTGAAATTCATGGATATAATGATTAACGAAGTTATCTTGGATCCCCGTATTGCACGTGAATTTGGACGATCACTAAAGGCACAATACTGTATATAAATATAGCAAACTTCTTATACAAATATAAAAGATATAGCAGAGTAATTTCATAGGTCCCAGTGACTTTGTTATAACCAAGTTTATCTGAAGGTTCACTGTATATTAGAATAAGAAAGGGGAGGACAAAATTATGAATTTCATGGTACTCTTCCCCCTGGAGCTCAATGGTTTGACTCCGACTTTGGACAAATTAAAGCCATAAAAATTTATGCAATTTCTTAAATCTGCTTCTTCAACTCTTATTAAACACCAAACAGTCAACTGATGGAAGTTCTTTAAAAAAAAAACACACACCCTAATAATCTCTGCCCTATGATGAACAAGATTTTCCCCCTAAAATTGTGAACTTCATGGCCCCTTGATCAGGGGTGTGAACACAGGACTCTTTTTTTATACATTTATTAAAAGTTGATGTGCTCTAATTCTTTGTGCCTGTAAATCCTCCCAGTCGCAGGTAAAGCATTATAATGGCGTAATCATGAATTAGCCCTGTCATTGACATTAAAAAATCAAACCCAGAAATTTCTTGACAATTGAAAACAAGAGGCCCATGGGCCACATCGCTCACCTGAGAAACTTTAGTCATGCTGTTCTTCAATAGATTTCCCCCTTTGTAATACCAATTGTGACTAAGCCCTACCCACAGGGTTCATGATTTGGACAATTTAGAATCTACAATACCCCAAGATGCTTTCACATAAGTTTCAGCTTTTCTGGCCCAATGGTTCTTAAAAATAAGATTTTCAAAGATTTTTCCATATATATTTCAATGTAAAACTTGGATTCCCTATTGTGGCCCCGCCCTACCCCCAGGGGTCATGATTTGAACAAATTTGAATCTACACTACCCCAGAATGCTTCCACATAAGTTTCAGCTTTTCTGGCCAAGTGGTTCTTGAGAAGAAGATTTTTTAATGACCCTACCCTATTTTTGTTTTTTCTTGATTATCTCCCCTTGGAAGGGGACTTGGCCCTTGATTTTAATTCTCCTTCACCATAGGATGCTTTGTACTAAGTTTGGTTAAAATTGACCCAGTGGTTCTTGAGAAGAAGTTGAAAATGTGAAAAGTTTACAGATGGACGGATGGACGGACAGCTAGACGGACGGACAACAGGTGATCAGAAAACCTCACTTGAGCTTTCAGCTCCAATGTCAATTTTACCTGGATTAGTATAATACATACCCCCGCCCCTAGATCCGCACATGACCATCATGATTTGGGGCAATTAGTTAAGGTCTTCCGTCTTCAGCGGAAGACCTTACTGTTATTCTTAGGTTTCTTTTCCACTATTTTTATTATTGTTTTTTTTTCTTACCGATTTTGTGCGCGCGAGTTCTCGAGAACGGGCCGATCGATTTTCGCGAAACTTTCAGGTCTGATAGAACATCAAAAAATCTAGATATATATTTTTTTTATTTTGATGACGTCACTTCCGGATCGGAGTTTTCTGCGATTTAGTGATTTTTAGAGGGTCACTTTGTCCGGCAGTTTTCTCAAAAAGTACTTAACACAGAAGCATGATATTTTCAGTGATGCTAGAGCAAACTTTGGAGAAGTGCCTTTTGTATATCACAACTACCGGAAGTACGACGCGCCGGCGCTCGCTATGGGCCGAAAATAGTCCTATCATGACTTTTAAAATTTTTAACGCCTTTTCTATGATAACTTTTTACCTAGAAATATTTTGTTAAAACATATAGAACAAAAGAAGTGTAGAATTACACGATCTTTCAATTGATATCTCAAAAAAAGGGCTGACCCCTAAAATTAGGGATTTAGAGGGGCCAGCAGTATTTTCCTGATATCTCAAAAAGTATTGACAATTTGTTAAGCATCATAGAAGAAAAGTTGTTCAGAATAACAAACAGCAGATGCGGAGATCATTTAAAGTAGTTAAGATGGCGTCACTTCCGGTCAGACCGGAAGTATTTGTAAATGGCTCGTTTTTGCACACATAACCGTAAATGTCTAACAATCTCGATCTCATCATCTTCAGAATTAGACGGAAGACTTATTTGTTGCTTTGCAACAAGCTCGTCTAGTTTTACTTGTAGTTGTTACTGAATACTAGTAACTAGTGAACTAATAATTCATTGATCTCTGATCTTTCTATCTCTCTTGCTTTTTATTTTCTATTTCTATGGATCATTTACATTGTTGTATTTAGCTGCAGATTTGTAGCTCTCCGAAAAAAAATATTGATAGACCGGAGAGCTATACAGTGCCACCCATTGAAAAAACTGTATATTTATTAAGCACAAAAAAGTGCGCTCGGTTCTTAATTAATTCTTCCTAATTCTTACATCAATTGCAAAAAATGGAAGATTTCAAAAAATTCCTATCTCCTCAGTCAAGTACTCTCGTAGTTGACATCTGAACGAAGCATATTAGACCGAATAATCTTGGAAACCAAATGGCAGTATAAATAAGAGAAATGTTCGATGATTGCAATATCAGGACCAGGAGGACTATTAACAACAATTATGAGGAATGTTTTGTTGTGGAAAGAGTAAAAGAATATGTTAGGAACACACGGTTAGTAATATTTTGAGATTACAGTTTTGAAAACATGGAGAAATAAATCGAGAACCGAGCGCACTTTTTTTGTGCGCAATAAATACACAGTTTTTTCAATGGGTGGCACTGTAGCTCTCCGGTCTATCAATATTTTTTTTTTTCGGAGAGCTACAGAAGATCTGCAGCTATGTTGTATTACACATATCTAAGTGACTGTTAAGACTCTTGGGCCTCTTGTTCAAACTACATGTATTTCATAGTAATAATTTCATTGTTAAAATTATTCCTATTTTTTATCAGCCATGAGGTAAATTACTAGTATCTATTGTTTCATCAACTTAATTTTTTTTCAATAATTTATCTCGTTTTAGTCAATAGAAGTTTTACAAACGTGTGCATGCTCTTGCGTATTTATTCAACTGAGAATTATAATCTCCGTATGCAGGCGAAGAATGTATATCGCTGCATAAGCTAGTAAAGGAGTTGACGACTGATGTCCCCGTATGGTCATCGTCACAAATCACAGCCAAAATGTACGATCCTCTCCTTATGATATCTTATGCCTGAGAAAAGGATTGAAGTTTCTCACAAGCAGGTCAAATTCAAAGGTCAAAAGGTCAATATTAGCATCCAAAGAAAGGTTTTGACACAACACAAGGTATATTCATCTATACTGAAAGCCATAGTACTAACTGTTGAAAGGTTGTGGCCAAAGCTTAAAGTTTTTAAAAAGTAGGCCAAACTAAGGTCGAGATCAAAAGTTAATTTTTTACCCTTTTATACCCATTGAAAGGTTTAGAAAATCTTCTATCTATGTACAATGTACTTGCGTTCATGGCCAATAATCAGCAACCTATGACATAAATTTGTATCAAACCTTAGAAGGATGCCAGGTTTCGGAAAATCATTTTATTTTCTCTTTTTGTTAACTTATTGTTTTCTCTTTTTATGAAATCGTTTATTTTGTACCATAGTATTTTAATATTTAAATAATATCATAATATTTTATTTTCATTTTTCGTTATTTATCACATATATTTAAATTTACACCCCCCCCCCCCCAAAAAAAAATGAAATGAAATCGCAGAGCAATGCAAATTGCTCTGATGTGTGAAAATTTCTATGAATAAATGAATTTCATGTTAAGTGCAAAAAAACAAGCTTAGAATTTGTACTTAGTCTCTTTCATTGGGGCTGATGCAGGAGGGGTTACTGTTTTATTTTTTTTTTCTATAGGCTGGACTTATTTGATCTGTACAATCAATGCATTTGAAGGAGATCTTAAATTGAAGAGAGAGAGAGAGAGCTCTTCGACAAAAACACAGACTTGTTCTTCCATCCCAATTTTATCATAACCAGCGAGCTACTGCAGTGATCTGTACATAGCTTAATTAGGCAAAAAAAAAACAAAAAAAAACAACCTATCGCTGTTACGAGAACAGATCGGGTTTGGTATTCTCTAAATAACGAATAAACGAAAATACATGCAAAGACGGTGGTAGACGACAAAGTATTTGTTTTGGATGCTGGTAGTACAGAGACAAGCTGCAAGTAAAAAATGTCGTGCATTGAGGGGAAATGGTTTCGTGAAATGAACGAAATGTGGTCTGGATATTGTGTGTCTTTGCAAATAGAACAAATTTTGCACCAAGAAAAGTCTAAATTTCAAGAGATCCTCGTGTTTAAAAGGTAAGAGCACGTTAGCTCAAGTATGCATTTATCACGGTGACCCGATGAAGGTGATAAGAGCTTGTTAATTTCCCCCGATGAATTGAACTAAATAAAAAATCTGTGACTTGCGTAACGAGAAAAAAAAATAATTGAGGATGAAAGGAAAAATGCATTTTCTTGTTTATACATGCACTTTTTATTTTTTCAAAGACATTTCATTAAAGCTAGGGATTCAACAAACAAGAAGATTATATAAATTGTCAAAATATTAACTTCCAGAAATAATATTCGTTATACAAGTGATCATCCTTTGGAGACCCAATTTCTATCAGTATTTACGTTTTAAATTATGTTCTTGTCATGCCATGACAACTTTTTATTACATGTTTATTACATGTTTATGTTTTTTTTTTTAAAATATAATAGATAAGGCCTAATAATTTTAATATTGTATCCAAAACATGTATGGTTGCATAAACCTAGAGCCAAGAGTATTGAGAAATACCATCTTGATCCAACTGTACCCCCTGGAGACAGCATTCTCGGCAGGGTTGACACATATTTTATAATAATTTTCAATGTAATTATTTAAATATGTCCCTATTTTCATAAAGGCCCAAACCTTTAATGCACTTTGTCAGTCTAGTGAATCTCAGATATTTGGAAAGGTTAAAAGTCCCTAATCTTGACATTCACTCACATACACAACTAATATACAGGTTGTATTTACTAGAGAAAAAGTTTATATAAGTGTGTAAAATATGTCTGGTAAAATATGTCGGAGTCTTATTGTAAAGCATTTATGCATGAAGAAGGAAACAATAGTATCTCAGGCATTTCAGTTTTTAAACTGTCAAGCAAAGAATGAGTTGCCTTAAACATCCTATTTTAGGTCCCTACCAAACATTAAATGAAGTGAATCCAATTTTTTTTTAAAAAAGAAATAGTGATTAAGATCTACTTATATACATGATTATATCAGGTAGATAATATGTACAAAAGCAATGCCTTGTTGTTATAAATCAAAACTGAAGCAACAAACTAGTCTCATCATTGGGAATTTGACATCCAATAAGAGTGGTTTTCAGATCACCTAATCAATATTTTGAAAAGGAGATGGGACTATCCATCCATTCTCTCTCTCTCTCTCTCTCTCTCTCTCTCTGTCTCTCTCTCAATTTGATTAATATGTGAATGGTATTACTTTACAAAAATTTTAGCAATGTCTGTCACAATATAAAAAAGTTATTTTCTGGTAAATATTTAAAGGACACACATTATAATAACATTAGATTTAATTTGTTGAATTCTGCAAATGGTAGCCCAACAGAAAAGACACTCAAACTAAATAAGACCAAGGTCAAGTTTAAAGCTGGACACCACTCTGTGAATTTTAATATTAAACAGGTCAATCAAGGTGAAATCAAGATTAACACAATCATTATAATTAAAGTGACATTTTTTTCAAACATGTTTGTTTGATAAAATTAAGTTTGAGCACACATTTAATATTGGAATATCGTTTGAATATATGAAATCATTTTGTTCAATACACAGCTAAAGTTTTAAGAAAGCCAACAACCATTCACTGACTGTATACAGGTACATGTATATGTTTTAAGATGTTGGAACAGGAAAAATATAACCTATTGTTAATCTAGAAATCTTTGGGTCCCATGCCTTTGATTTCTTTTTGGTTTCCTTGAAATAAAAGTCTTCAATAAATTCATATACCTATCAAGAATACATGTACTTAGTCATGTTAGTTAAGATATTATAATAATGATTTGTCATGTTTATAATACAGAAAGAAATAAAAACATTTTATAACGCTTAAATTTATGGCTTTTTGAAAGTACTCTTAGTTCACTCATTCTTTATCTATTTCTTTTTAAAGTAGGTCAAAGTTTTAGATTTGAAGGTACATGTTACACAAAAGATAATGCAGAATATCCAGGTTACGTAATTTCTTCAATCGTGATTAACAGTAACAAAAAAAAAAAAAAAGGAAAGAGCTAAAGAAAAATTAGTAATGTCTTCAATGTAGTCAAATATTTATGAAAAGAAGATGATTGTGTCTTGGAGCACATTGTCAAATGTCCCAGTTCAATAGTAGAAATTTGACTTTTTGTTTTAACAATTTACCTTATTAGATAAATAATATAAGAGACTTGGTAGACAAGTTCTGTTTAAGATATTTATACATGAAAAAAAGGGGGGGGGGTATTTACAAAAGAACTTACAACTTGGCCACATGTTGGAGGGATCACTTTGATGTTTAAATGTTCAGAAGAAATTTGTGTCTCTTTTTTTTGACCATTTTCAAAGTTTGAAAGAGGAATATGAGAAACTTGTATGTGACATAAAAAAAGGCTTGTTTACCAAGTAAAATCATATTGTAAATCAACTGAGCAAACATCAGTTTGATATCATATACATGTATTATGTAATGTCATATATTATCATCTTATCACATCCCTTGATGAATATTTGCAAAAACACTTATATTTGACTATTAGATATGTGTTGTCAGTTGTAACATATTTATGTGCAAACTTTGATAAAATACAAACATCATATTTATGCTTTTTCAAAAAGACCAATTTGAAAGCGAAATAAGATATTTTATTTTTAAAATTTATTGCCTGCAGGTGCATGCCATAATACTATGATGTCATACTTTACATTTTACTACAATTCATCCATTACTCAGTGCTTCCTTTAAAATTTTGAAATGATATATAATTTTTTTATATAATAAGATACGTGTAGTGTTATAATGTCAGCTGAATTTTTTTGTAGCAAATCTTTTGGGAATGTGCTGGTCCTTGACGGTATTATTCAGTGTACGGAGAGAGATGAGCACGCGTACCAAGAGATGATAGCCCACCTACCACTGTCCTGTCACGAAAACCCTCAGCAGGTATACAGCAGCATATGATGCAGGACTGTAAAATCACATAGTTTCAAGGGGTAAAACTGACGACGTTTGAGGAAAATATATTGGTTCATGGGGATTTGATTTTCTGGTTGAAGTATTGTTCAGTGGTAATATATGTGAAAAATTGCATTTCATGGTGGACATAAATTCGTGGGTCTCTTCATACCATGAAAACCACGAAAATTAAACCCCCATGAAAATTAGTGATTTCACTGTATGTCCTAATACTGAGTAGACACAATTTATCACTTTACTTGAAATACCCTGTATGAATATGAAACTTTTGGTACAGTCATAATGAAAAAATGAAAACAGGAATTTACAGAACTACTGCAAAGCTTATTTTATTTTGTTATACACTGTATTTGTACCTTTAAAACCATAAACTAACAAAGAAAAAATTAAGCCAAATCTTAAAATTTAGACAATTACATGTGTATAAATTTTGAAATAATTTTAAAATAAGATAAAATTTTCATCATGTGCTTATGTATTTGAATATTTTACAAAGTTGCAACTTTATAAACATATT
>NW_026930456.1:0-42294 GCF_032062105.1 Saccostrea cuccullata | reverse complement strand
ATGTACTTTAAAGATGTTGTTGTAGTATTGATATGTAATTTTAAATCTTTCCGTTTCTCTTTTTTTTGTAGTCTCTCAAGCTCAATGAATTAATATAGGTATATGATTATCTGACCAGAATATGTCTGTCTATGTTCTTTTTAAAACTTTTCTAAAAATGATTGAGTTAGAAAAGATAAACAAACTACAATATCACACTTTTTTTTCTCTGGGTGTGTTTGTGTGATAGTGAGAGAGAAAGAAGGAGGAGGAGTATATGAGTGTCTGTGTGAATAATATATATCTTAACATCTGAAAAATAATTTTTGTTGAAAAGTGTTCTTCTCGCCAGTTGTTTTCGTAAAATTAAGATTCAAATTTTTGGTTTGAGGAAAAACACGATTCGTTTTGACTTAATTCAGTGGATGAGTGGATGTTTAGTTGTGTATGTATGAACTTTTAACATTTTGTTGAGACTTGAATTAGTAGGTCCTTCAATACCACGAAAGAAACAAAAATTGAACCCACACGAAGATGACTTATTTTAAAGTATGTTACCCAGTAGGCAAAAACTTACTTGTATGTGTTTATTTTCTGGTACGCAGTCTGTACACAACATATGTTGAGAGACCTACAAGTATTGCAAATCCAAGGATGGCACCGGTAAATATAAGAATGTTTCTTTTCAGTTTCCTACAAAATATGTTAATGAGGTACATGTAGATAAAAAATGCTCTTAAATAATAATTTTACTCTGACATTAAAGTCAGGAAAAAAAATCATATCGAATTAGCTATGTATAGTAGATCAGCATCATCTAGAATGGCAGAATATGGGTTCCTACACTTAAATTCACAGTTTTAAAGTATTAAAAAATACATGCAAAACTTGAAATTCATTTAAAACCTAGGAAAAAGGAAATGAAATTATAATGGCTTATTCATCTTGAAGCAAATGTAAAAACATCGATTTATCGACGTCTTTATTTTTGGTGTATCGTGCATCGTTAAATAAATTGTAAAACGCATGTATTATGTTCAGTTATACATAATTATATGTTTCTATTATATTTCAAACTATAAAATTATCGGTCCAAATAAATAAAACAAGAATAATTACATCAGAAAATCAGATATAAATTTTGCATGCTTTACAGAAACTTGAAAAATCTTACTTATATAATTAAGAAACAAAATCCTACTGGATCATGCGGCAGGCAAAACAATAAATCCCCAAGAGTACGATATGCAATATCACCATTTTTAAAGAAAGATTCCTGAGAAAATTGTAGTAGAGCCAGTAAGGAAAATTTTTTTTAGAAAGTACTCACTCGAATTCGCATTCCTCGTCTCTCTCGCACTCCGCATTGGATACTCTAAGATAAAGATATGAAGTTCTTTATGAATAAATGATGAATATATAAATAAATATATACATATATATATAAAAGTTGTTAATAATCGAAAACTTCTTAAATTTATAGATTTTAGATTATATTTATAAAAAGAATCTGATTTCAGTTCATTGTTTTTGTTTGACTCTTCAACTCAAAAAAATGAGAGAATTATAAATTTTATCTGGTTATAAAACCTACCTAAGAAGTCCAAAAATAATTAAAACGCAGATGATGACTGTCTTCATATTTCTTGTATGGATATGATGCTACCAAATCTATATACAAATGATTTTTTCCCAAAAAAGTTTATTGTGCCAGTATCAGTTCTATATACTCAATGTAATGCATTTAAAAAATATATTCAGATCTTCAAATTTTACACTAATTTTCCGGAGAAAAATAGAAAAATCTACGAATTGTGCATGTAAGTTCTACAAAATACATCATCTTTCAATTAAATTGTTTTTAAATGAATTGGTATTGCTTTCAACATTTTTACAAAATGGAGTTTAAGGAGAATAAAATGATTCCAATCAATTTTTCTTATCAAACATAAAAGTAAAGCAAACAACCAGACCTGAGTATAGATAAAATTTCCTCTCAACTCAGAAACAATGGACGGACACTGCAGATGCTTACTGCAGTAGCCAAACTGATGCTAATTGAAAACAGCTCTATGATACGACGCCGTGCGCTCTATCTATCGATCTACTTGTATATCATTACTGTAATGCACTCTGATATTGTCTATTGAAGGGTTGAGTATACAGGATAATTAATTATTTCTTCAATTGTCAAGGGCAGCATATAAATCTAGAGTGGAGAAACTGTAAAAGATAAAATTGGTAGAGTTTTCCGTAAAATGTGGAAGAGATGGGTATTAAAAAGAAAAAGTTTGTGGCACATGTATATATATAATATCCTGCTCATTAAGCATTCATATATTATACATTGGGGAGATAAAGTTTGGTGCGCATTATATTTTCAAAGAATAAAGACTTCGTAATTCAGAAAAGAAATCGAATAAACATTGGTTATCGTTTTACATGCACATTTTATAAATAATGCATCAGGTATAAATTCGCTGCCATAATTAATAAGTTAACTAAATGGTCGATTAGTCAAACCTTTGAAAGAAAAAGACCACTCACTGAAGTTCATTATTTTATTTTTTTTTATTGTTTGCACATCATAGATGACATTTCTTTCACGCAAGCATCTTTGACATCCAAAATGGTGTTTTCTGAAATAATAATAACTTCTTTAAATGACACATTTAGATTCAGAATTAAATTGCATAATCATTAATATTTGATATGTATTTTGATTTTCTATAGGATTTTTAGTGTCATCTGTAATTGACAAATTTACTTGAAAAATTTTGTTTGATAAAAACATTTTTTTTAAATCCTCCAAAAGTTTTCTGTGTTTGTCTTCAAAAAATATCTTAAAGGTGTTTTTAGAATTACGTAAAACATAAAATGAACTGAAAACAAAAAAAGAAACACATAAATTTTACCATACGCCATTATCTCCATGTTTCTTTTATGGTACTGGTATAAATGGTGTTGTAGTTGGAGCTTGCGTCGTTGGTGCTTGTGTTGTCTGAACGCATGCGCTCTCTGTTACTGAAGTATATTTGTTGTTTTTATGAATATAAACTTTTATGAAACATATAAACATTTATGAAACATATAAACATTTATGAAACATATAAACATTTAATAATAGATTTGTCATATGCCCGAAAAAAACTGTCACACAGAGTAAATAAATTATTTTTCGCTTGCCGATTTATATATCTATATCCTTTTATTCAATGCAATAAAAAGAAATATATGTCATTTTAAATGTGCGGAAAAAATATCCCTAAACTATACAGTATTTAACCTTTTTCAGACAAATTTGTACGATAAAGCCATCATTCTTTATGTTCTGAGAACATAAAAAAAAATACTGACTGGGAAATTTTTCTCGCACTAATATATTTTTCTTTTAAAACTCAATTAATACAAATGTTCTTTCTAATGTGATGTGTTAATATTGTTCATCCAAATATTTCATTATTTTTATTCATGAAAGAAGTATTCTTAATTATTAGTGGTGTATCATTTTATATGAATTCTAAATCTAATCTATTTTAAAACCAATTTACAACGAATAAATAATTATTATAAAAACCCGTAACCATGTAAAGAGAAGCAGCATTTTCATTCGTTTTAATTTCATATTTCATATTTCATATTTTAATTTCAATTTAAATGCATACACTTACCTGATGTTAAAATGAGAAAAATAAGAACCAGAGCAGCTATATAATGAAAAATAATCGTGCGAAAATCCATGGTAGACTTTTTTCTAATCCTCGAATAGCGCTAGACCTATACCACCTCACCACATACTGGTCTTCTAAATAAACTGAAAATCTTATTTAAAGCTGGTTTTTGGGTAATTAAACATGTCAATGATCTGACTTTGTCGAAGATATAATCAGATATTGCATGACAAATGAGGTTTAAAAGCTGTTTTCAAACATGAAAAATATTTGAAAAGAACAAGGTATACCTTAATGCTTAAATTATCCTTAAAAATAAAGGATGAACCAGAATTGTAATTTTCCATCCGATTAGTAAAAATAAAAAAGAAAAAAAATTGTTCTGTAGAGTACATTGATATTACAGTAAAAAATATGGTGGTTCTCAATTGTATAAAATTTGAATCATGGAAAATGCGTTCTTCTACCAAATTTTTAGCCTTTGTTTAAACAATAGTGTACAAACTTAGACGTGTGGAAAATGTGTTCTACTAATAAATTTATTTTTGAAGTCAAGTAGTCTTATTTTCTTTTGTTAGCGTGCATTATTATTTTTTTATATTGTTATTTATATTTTTTATCTATGTTAGTCACCTTTGCCTTTGAGGCAGAATGCCAATATAATATTACATATATGTATGTAAAAATCGTGATGTATAACATTCTTGTAATTAATATACGGTATGTGACACTTAAATGAGCGTTTATTTCCAAAAATACTTCTTATCACAATCGGAATTAAAAGCTACTTGTTTTTAATTCAAAGATTCAACTCCAACAACTTAACAATTTAAAAATTTCAATTTATGAAAAGAAAATAATTCTAATTACTTTATTTAAAAAAAATGCCTTTGTGGCAAGTATATGCAATGCACACACCAATGACTCACACAAAGCTTTTTATAAAGTATTTTTATATTTACATAGTTACATGGTTAAAAGCATTGAAAATGTATGTGCTCAATGTTTGAGTTTCTCGCTGCCCTATCTTCTCCTCAGTCTCATTAAAGTACTAACTCCACACAAATACAAGCGTGATTAACATCTTAAGATATGTTATTGGAAATAACTTCGTACTTAGTTACAGAGCTTATCCGAGGTGTTAGAAAATGTCTGAATCATTATTTTTATTGAAGGAAATATTTTATAGCCAGAATATTTCCTACGCGTACAATGTACAGTCCTACATTTAAAGAAAATGTTGTCAAAGGATATTTCAAAAGAGACAAAATATGTATGTAATAAGTGTTAATTTGTGCAAATAAAAGATATCTGTATTATAACGTTAAAATAATAAATCAAATAAAAATGAACGAAATACAAAGATATAGTTTTGCGAAAATTATCGTTAAAATGGAATGTTTAGCAACATCAATCAAAATTGTCTAATAAATCTTTCTTAATTTCAAAAGATAAATTATCCCTGACATGCATTTAGTTTCCTAACAAAGATATGAATGAACAAATTATTTGCATTGCATAATCACTTTAATTTAACAAGAATATTCATAACAAAATTGAATGATTGGTGGTACAGAAATATATTAATCCTTACATATACTTTTCGATGGCTTTCATTACCTGGACTCAATTGAATATGAAATGATTGCATTTTAAAACAACAGGTATTATAGCTTCATTTGTGAATCCCCCCCCCCCCCCCCCCAATAAATCTTAAGGAAAATTTGATTTCGCATTTTTTTTTATTTAAAGAAAGAATTTTAGACAATTAATTTAGATAACGTTTTAAAATTATTTCATTTTTCTAGTGTAAAGTTAACATTAAAAAATGTATTTAACAAAAATGAATTTGACCTTTTTTCTGCAAAGGGTAAAAATGTAATATAAATCATGGGCGATCTACCTGCTATTTATAAAATTTGATACGGTAATTGACAAGTTCTCCGATAAAGACAGGGTTACGAAGTACGATCAGATAGCGGTAAGTTGTAAACTACGCTTACTGTCAAATATCTTGTTTTCTTGTCACAAATCTTTAAATTCAACCAGGCCCAAGGTTTTTTACTACTGTTTCCTAATCGATAAAAATTTTAATGCATTAAGATATATTGTTTTTTTTTTATATAATTAAGTATTTTTATTCATTGAACTTCAGGCGAATTTTATTTAATTAATTAAGTATAATAATATAATGTCACTATACCCAAGGAATCTTTACGACTAACTTTCATTACATTTATCTTTTTTTTTTAGATTTCTATGAGACCCCGAACTCCATATGCTCGTAGTTTCGGGGTACAGAGGAGGCATTTTCTCAAACATAGCCTTTTACCATTGAAATGTTTATAGAACGGTTGCAGTGAGTCTGCCTTACTTGTATTTATTGTAGCATAGTTAATGAATACAAGTGTGAACACTCTATACACAACCCTCCGGCGAAATATGATTTTTTTTCCTGTTATGACAGAATGTATATTTTTGCCTGTCTTATTCATAGTTTTTTTTTTTTCATTTTTAGGTCACCTGAGTAACTCAGGTGACCTATTGCTATCCGTTTTCGTCCGTCGTCGTCCGTCGTGCGTCGTGTGTTAACATTTGAACATTTTCAGCTTCTTCTCTGCAACCACTGAACCAATTTCAACCAAATTTGGTATACAGCATCTATGGGTGGAGGGGAACAAAAATTGTGAATTTTATGGTCCCCGCCCCCCTGGGGCCTGAGGGGTGGGGCCAAAACCACTAAAATTAATGAAACCTTTAAAAATCTTCTTCTTTACTCCTGGACATCAAGCAGGCAAACTATTGGCATGAATGTAATGAGCATTGAGTCCTCTACCAAAATTGTTAAATTCATGGCCCCAGGGTCAGGGGTTCTAGTGCTAGGGCAGGGCTCTATTATTATATAGTGAAAATGCATTATTTCTTTGAAAATCTTCTCTGCTCCTGGATATTAAATACACTAACTAAGCACATAGTTATGATGAGCAAGAGTGCCTCTTCCAGATTTGAGAATTTTATGGCCCCAGGGTCAGGGGTTCTGGTGTTAGGGCGGGGCTCTATAGATTATATAGTGAAAATGTATTATTTCTTTGAAAATCTTCTTCTCTGCTCCTGGATATTAAATACACTAACTAAGCACATAGTTATGATGAGCAAGAGTGCCTCTTCCAAAATTGTGAATTTTATAGCCCCAGGGTCAGGGGTTCTGGTGTAAGGGCGGGGCTCTTTAGATAATATAGTGAAAATGCATTATTTCTTTGAAAATCTTCTTCTCTGCTCCTGGGTAGTAAATACACTAACTAAGCACATAATTATGATGAGCAAGAGTGCCTCTTCCAAAATTGTGAATTTTACGGCCCCAGGATCAGGGGTTCTGGTGTTAGGGTGGGGCTCTATTGATTATATAGTGAAAATGCAATTATTCTTTGAAAATCTTTTTCTTTGCTTCTGGGTTTTAAGCCAATGATCCAAGTGTGTATATATTTATGATGAAGAAAGGTGCATCTAGCAAATTGGTTTTTAATGCCCCCAGGGTCAAGGGGTGGGGGTGGGGGGGGAGGGTTACATAGCCTGAAAATAAATTAATGCTTTGAAATCTGCTCTTTGGTATTAATCAACCATTTTATGATAAAATTTGAAAATTTTGAAATATATGGCCCTGGGTCAGTGGTTCCTTTGGGGTGAGGTGCACAACTGGTTATAAAGTGGAAGTGCATTTTCTCTTTGTTACTCTGATCTACCTCTGGGTATTAAGTAAATAGAGTAAGCATGCTAAGTTAATAATTATGATAAGCAATGGTGCCTCTTTCAAAATTGTAAATTGTGAATTTCATGGCCTCTGGTTTAAACATGAACCAAATTTAATTGTTTGAAAGGTGTTACACAATACTCAGGTGACCTATAAGGCCCGTGGGCCTCTTGTTTTTCTTGCTATCCCCAGTGTATAACATACGTGACAGCTCCATGAGACTACCTCAAACAATTGTCTACTCAACCTGTATTCCAGTCTCCCAAGAGGTTTATTTTTTAACCGATGTTATATTCCTCTTGTTAAAATACCCATAAAATAAGCGAATAACTTCAGTCTTTGATCATTCAATTCAGGAACTTGCAAAACAATTTTTACTGGAAATTACTATTTGTAGCAATGTCGTCGCTTTGAAATCCACCCATAAAATAATAACAATATTAGTATTCTTCTGCATATATTTACATTCAAAAAGTCTGTTTTTGAATGAAAAAAAGTCAATCAAAATGAATCATTTTGCCAAACTCTGGTCTGGAATGGTAATGATTATTAACCAGTATATTTATTAAATTGTTTAAGCGTACATGTACAAACTGTCGAGTGCAACACCTAAAGGTACAAACCATTTTACATGTAACGCTGTGTATTCTGGTTCCTTGACATAACTATTACTATTGACAGGTTTCGCTGGATATATACTCCTCAAAAAAAGAAACGCATTGTAGAATTTTAGTGACACATTGAACATAAAGATTATTTAGTAAAATGGTGCATTGATAAAACAGAAATGTGGTAAGCAACAGAAATACTATCTAAATGTCATTATTTCTCAATAACTTTAAAATTATAGTCAGTTAAAGACCATTAAAGATCAATATCTGGTATACCCCCCACAGACACAAATGATAGCCACAAACGGCATCTAATGGAAGCAAATGTGTGTAATAAAAACTGTATGGGAATACTCTCCCACTCCAAATGTAGAACTTAAGTCAGCTGTTGCAGAGTCTGGTGATGCGATTGTCTTTGGCAAATCATGTCAATCCATTTTGTCCAATTCTGCTTAATGTGGATTAAATCTAGCGATTTAGATGACTGTGACTGAAACAGGTTGTTGTTTCTTTGCAAGAAAAGGTGTGTCAAACGAGCCATATGTGGCTGTGTATTGTGAGATTGCAATACGGATCTAGGATGCTGCAAAATAGAATGGTTATGTGTAGGTAGAACATGGTTAGAGTACCTTTTTCCATCAAAGTCCATTGAATTCAAAGCAAATCAATCTTACTTTCTTATAATACCATTTTCCATATCATTACACTACCACCACAAACTTTTTTAACGTCCTGGAGGCAGTTATCCATCTAACCTTCATTAAAAAGCATTAGCACTCTTAAACTTATAAGAGGCTTTCAAATAAACACTCTTGACTAGTAGGTTGACTAAAATGTTCAGCAGTAATGCTGTGGACATACTCTATTCATCCGAGATCTTTGAAGTCGATATTTGGGGTGTTGTAGGGTCGGAACAATGGCAAGAATATTTCGTAGTACCTTTTTTTTTTTTTAAAGTTTTCGCGGATAGCTTTGAATAAAAAACCGAGATATTGACATGTAATTACGACTTGGAAAAGCACAAGCTAAAAATTTTAAGTGGAAAGATCATCATAAGTAAATAAATATTGAACAGATGAAGGATATGGAGAAGACGAAGTGTATACAAGTCCATAAAACAAAACATAATAGGAACAAAGCAAACAAAGACCTAATAAACATCGGAGATGGGATCAGGTGCCATGAAGGAGTGAGCATCCCCTGTGCCGATCTGTCACACCCGCCGTGTGCTCCTTGTCATGGTCGGGAAATGACGGAAAAATCCGTCGTCAATTCAGTATATAAATAATTATTAAACAATTAGTATGATAAACGACAGTCAGTATTTGACTCAATGAAAAATTGTGTTTGTTGACAAGGTCATATTGTTTTATATGGTCCTTTAATTGGTTTCAGCAACATATATAAGTTCACACAGTGTACAGTCTATTCCATAGACAAAATTAGAAAATAAAAAGTTCAGATTTTCTCAAGTTTGGTATAGAAGCTCAGTCCAGTAAAATTACATGTACTAGTGAAATAAGTGTTAGCTTTAACCGGCTCTAGCGGCTATGGAGAAGTGAGGGACTTTTATCGTGCCAAAGGCTACCGTGAAATTGGGTCTCAGTTTTTAAGGTCTTATCCAAAAGACTCGCGACTTTCTTTTTAAAGTGCCTAGTGCATGAGGAAGAACGGTTGCTATCTATTATTATTCCACCCGCTTGAAATGCGGGATACAATTTAGTAATTGGTATGTCCGTTTGTCTCTTACGCTTTGAGGTACAGTGTACACTTATCTGCAACTCCTCTCGTACCACTGAATGAAATTTAAAGAATCTTTCACATCTTTATTACATAATGCCATTCTGCACCTTCTTCTGTACTTTTTGATCTGACACATATTTTTTTGGTTTCCCACACCAGACAAGGACACTGCCATTATCTTCAAATGGGAAGCAGGGTAATTATTTTTTACTGACTTGCGTCAGAGATTTGAATAATAATGTTTTAAAAGATCGGTGTTCCAAGACGTTAAAATTGCAGTTTGCTTCGATTTTACTTGATGATCATCTGTACATGTAATTAAGTGCCAATAAAACAGTTATATCTCCTTCAATTTTATTCAAAATTTCGTCAAATGACGTTTCATGAATATTTTAGTAACAGTTCAAAAATCAAAATTTTACATGCTCTCCATGTAAAATTCAATAATGCATTTTTTATTTCAAAAATATGTATCTGTATTAAATGTTGGCATTATCTCTGAGGCGATTTTCTCTAAATTATTTAGCTGTGTATTTTTTTAAAAGCCCATCAAAAAACACTAAAATACTTGTACTTTAATTGGAAAATACGTATAATGTTAATTTAAAGAATTTAATGCTCACAATGAAGTCGAAGTCGCCGACGAACGTTTCTAACAGTACTCCATCTACAAGTATATCGTATAATGCAAGACGTACAACAAAACGATATGAATAATATATATATCACAATTTTATTTTGAAAAAAAAAAAACAAGTTTAAAAATGAAGTTTTAGAAATAAAGTGTTTCAATATACGTGTTTAAACTATGTAACATATCTGGTTGGTGAGTTGTCTGAGTTACAGAAAGGGGGATTACTCTGTTTCATTGATCACGACATCTGAAAATTGAAGTCAATACATTTTTACCAATCACATCCAAAATCATTCCAATTTTCTACACAATACAGTTTGTAAAGCATAAAAGGTAAAGCATGTAAATGTGCTTTTAATGTAATTATCTATAATTACAAATTGACATTTTTAAATGAGGACGTTAGTTAAGGTACAATATGTTTTAAAACATCTTACCGTCTGTGTATTTCATTTTGTATAGTTTGTAGACCAGATAAGTACAAAGTCCCATCACTAAGGCAAATCCAAGTATAGCACCAAAAAATATCAGAATATCCCTTTTAAGTTTTCTGCAAATAAAAGAGAAAATTTAAGAATAATAATTCCAGCTTAACTAACTAGATTACTTACAAATATTTGCTTCAAAAAGTATACAACCAATGAGTAACTGGGCTCACCTGAATTTTTTGGCTAGAGAAAAACAGGAGTCAGTTCAGCATTGAAATTCTAGCTTATATAAGTACATGTAAGTGATCCTCCTGAGCCCCTATTAGTTGGGACATAATTATTTGCTTGTACTCTAACCGAGGGTATTCAAATACTGCGCAATGTTTTGATGAAATCATATATGGATTAAAAATTCAAATTTTTTACCTGTCAGACGTTTTCCAAAGAATTTTCGTATAAAAGATTGATTTTATAGTAAGGCCAAGTACAATCCCTGGGTTTCAAAATGTGTGCAAGCCTGGATAAATACAAACCGAGGATGCTTCCATACAAATATAACTGATCGGACAGGAAAATTTTTTTATGTATTCATATTTAAGTCGCTCGTGTGGCACAGCGGTTAGAGCTTCTGGCCCTGGGATCATGAAACAGACTTAGACTTAAGTCAAAATTTCAATTATCTATAAAATCTTTAAAACTTGTTAAAGGAAACTCATAATTTGCATACAACAGCAGACTGATGATACAAAATCGGAAGGCATTTTCATTTTGGGCTGCTTGACCTCTAAAAATATTCAGCATCTAAGGCATTTTTTGACTTAAGCTTAAGATGCTTTATGATCCCGGGGCCTGGTCTAGAGTCGCGAAGTAAGGAGTTGATCCTTACGTCACGAGTTCAAATCCTACTGTGGGACTAGAGACCGGTCCTTTGGATGAGACCGTTAAAACTGAGGTCTTGTGTCGCAGTAGGTGCTGACACGAAAAGCTTTATGCCCCTGAATGCCGAGTATGGGATAACATTTGCAGGTCTCCACTTGCAAGTGGTTGCGTCTCCATATGAGTGAAAAATTGAAAATGCTAGTTTAATGAAAACATTTCTATTATGTAAAGCTGTGTCTTTTGTATCTCATTAAGTAATTACAAGGCTCTCACATAACTTTCAATTTTCTAGTCAAGTGGTTACTAGTATTTAGACGCAATGTTAAAAAGCAATGCGGAAAAATTCCATTGTTGTACCATAACGCTTCATTTTAGATTACTTTTGCTGCGAAAATGAGGGGGAAATTGCATTTCTCTACAAGACTGCATGCATTGAATCGATATTTCTTGATAACAGAGAAAGTGAAGTGATGAATATCTTATTGGCGTTAAACGATCATCATTGTCTGATAAACGACGTAACACTGGAATACTGACGGATTCTCTGTTTCTTGTCTAGAAAACAACCTTTTTTCCTTTTCATTTGTTTATAGAATATAACTTAAAATGGTGCTTAATGTCAATGATTTCTAAAGTTGTACAACCAATTCAAATGACTTTTGCAATGTCATATCGATGAAATGAACCTCTTTTTGCTTTAAAACTACACACTGTATACAATTTTTTAACGAATGTAATAAATACTACTTATTCTAAAATGAATATGACAAAGCAATTACAAAAAACATTTTTTTTTCTACAATTCCAGATTTCATCCTTACCTTATAGTAAAGGCACTTAACGATTTTAAACTTCCTCTTTATTGATAACAAAATATAATTTCATGATCATGCTATTTTTTCAATGAAGATAAAATTTTAAAAAGATTAAAAGGTCAAGTGCGTACTAGTGCCATTTGGTACCTAGTCCTACAATATACTATCACTCTAAAATGAACACCTTTGATATAGAATCAAGAATTAATACACATCACTGCCTGTTGAACCCACCTACCCTACAGTTATGGTTAAAATATGCAAATTAAATCCATTATTGAAATTTAATCAAATATGATTATATTATAAAGATAATAAGATATGATGTTAAAAGGAATATATCTTAAAATCTACAGCGCCCTAATTGATAAGGTACTTATAATTTTTTTTTAAATTGATATACTGTAAATAATGTACTGGTACGAACTCTAAACTAAAAAGTACAATATATCATTTCATAGTAAATATCATTTGGAGCAAAGCAACAAGAAATCTTCAAAACATCAGGGGTAGGATTTCATGCTTTGTTTAATCGCGAATTATTATTAATTCATTTGTTTATCTTCATTAATTTTTTACATTAACAGCCTGGGTCTATGTATGAACTGCACTGCATTATAAATGACGAAAGCAATAATTATGACTTTGCGACAAACACTTTGCAAAACTGTGTCAAAAACAATTCAAAATTATAAATGTTTTGTAGAGATTTAATGTTATAAAAAGGGGAATTTTAAATGTGTTCAGCAGTGACGAAGCATCGTTTTTGAAGTGTGTGTGTGTGTGTGGGGGGGGGGGGGGGGCAGCCTACCAATTTTTTTTTACTTATTTGAAAAAGTTGACAAGCAAAAAAGAAAGAAAAAAAGAAAATTGCCAAAACTCAATGGATGTTGAAGCCAACTTTTTTCAATGTCAACTTCTTTCATCTCCATTCATTTTGCATACGATACTTTATTTTCCTGATATCACTTTACTGCAGTTTAAAACGGGGGGGGGGGGGGGGCAGCCTTTCCATGAAAATTTTCAATGCTAAAAGTATTGTTGGGGAGAAAAGTGTCCCCCCGGGCCTCCTGTTACTACGTGCCTGTTCAGTATTATATATTTGTTTACCATTTTATCTAAAGATAAGTAAAACGTAGATATTAAGTTGTAACGAAGAGATTCCGCGTATTTTTATTCGCCAACGTTTTACAACTTCGTTGCTATTGAATAATTTTTATAGTCACATTTTCAGAGTGACGAGTTGTAAGACTGCACGAGCACTAACTCTTATGTGAACAAGAGAAAAACGTCGATCAGTGACTATGGCGTAATTAATGAAAAGCCATTGCTTTGTTGGCAGATTCCATGATGCAAGCTACCGCAAGGCGCATCATGGAAAATATGCCAGCAGAGCTATTGCAATTCATAATGCCGTGTTCACTAAATAATCATTGTTTATTAATTGTTATTTGCATTCTTTGATGTAGTTGAGAATGTCAGAGGAAATCTTGACTTACATAAGGACACGACTGCTTGTCTCCAGTTAAAAAAAAAACCAAACTAACATATTTTTCTTTTATCAACTTATTTGCCAATAACCTATATCGTTTTAGAAACTGTTTATACCTACAGCATCCTCTTGCCTATCGAATCAACTCAACGATATAAACCCCGTATGCAGGAGATACGGTTATATTGTTGCATATAAGTAACAATCTAATTAAATTGATATAAGTAAAGGAAGTTGTTGATTGATTGATTGTTGTTTAAAGTCCCTCTCGAGAACTTTTTTCACTCATATGGAGACGCCACCAATTGCCGGTGGAGAGCTGAAAATTTTGTCCTTTGGTCGGCACTCAGGGACATTGAGCGGGTAAGGATCTTTTTTGTGCTATCACCTACTGCGACACGGGACCTCGGTTTATACGGTCTCATCCGAAGGAACGGTCTGCACGTCCCACAGTGGGATCGAACCCGCGACATCTATAGGATTAGGTATTGACTCCTTATTCTGCGATTCTAGAATAGAAGCTCTAACCACTGCGCCAGGTAGGCAGAAATTGATAACAGAAAAGTTCAAGTCATCATTTAAGTCCAAGTATTTACATAAACAAGGTTGGTCAATTTTGCAGTTTATACTCACTCGAACTCGCATTCCTCTTCTCGCTCGCATTCAGCCCTGGATTCTCTGAAATAAATGTACAAGATAAAAAATGATTGACTGTAAAGTAATTTTGCTTGATAATCGAAATGGAACATTTGTACATATATCATGCAGATCAATCTGGATCTGCTTTAATTTGATAGTGATATTGAACTCACCGAAGAACCACTGACAGAATGAAGATGGAGATGTGCATCAATGACATTTCTTACGGATATTGTCTCTGCTCATATAAATGAGAATGTTTTCTGAAATGCAACAATTCAATCTGATTAAGCATTCACATTTTCAAAAATTATAAACAGATATAGATAAGAATTTTATTTCCTATTAAATATTTACATTTCTGTTAGATAATAATATCAAAAAATAAAAAATATCATAGATCATTTTCATATCGTAATTAATACGAATATTGCACTGTATATTGTACTCTCCTCAGATGACTTTGTAATTATTACAATAATATCACCTTTATTATTATAAGCAATACTGACATGGTATTATCTAAAATTTACCAATTTGTTACAAAAAAGCAGTTTTACGGAAGGTAGTTGAACTTTTCATGCATGTTTAGAACAGTTTCTAATTTCTGAAAAAAATATACATTGTAAATTAGAAAATGCATTCTGAAATCAAAGGAGTCTAATTTACTCCGTACAATCACTGTGGCTGCTACTTTTCTTTTTTGACGGGGGTCTCATTATTCAATGAATACATGAAACAGAGGAGACATACATATATTGACAATCTTGTAGGGGGCGGATGATGGGTCCAGAAACTATTTCTAGGGAGATTAACTTTCAATACTCAAAAAAAAAAAAAAAAGGCGATGCACCCGGCGCCTCTCCCCTGAGGCCACCACTGATTAAATTAGAGTAAAGTAATGATTTTTTTTTTTCGGATGAGCTTAATGAGCTTTTACTGGATGAACAGATGTATGGATGAAAGAGTTCGAGACTGAGACGGAAGGACAAGTTCTGTTACATTTATGAGTCTAACAAGTATAGTGTATACACGATGTTGTAAACTTAATACATGTATTGATATCCACAGATGAAAAGACTGCACGAAAAATTAATGCACCCCCCTTCCCCTAAGTTTAAAAATTTTAACCTTATTGAAATTCCGAGTAATGTCGTGGCTAGAATTAAACGACAGATCAGTACAAATGTGCAGATCGATGTGCTGTATCGCACACTGTAGAGCGTAAAAGCAACAAGCTTACGTCAACAGTAGCCATTATATACACACTGCAGAGCACAGCCAAGCTCCTCAAAGGAAATGTATACATACAACTTCGCTGAAAGCACATTAACAAAAAAATAAAGCTGGAAGTATTTACATGACGTCACAAATTTATATATATACATCGGAACTTACAACAGGAGATCCACGAAAGAACCCTTGAAGATAACAAATTAATCGACATTTTACTTGATAAAACTGCATTTTTTCTCACCATATATATTACTCGATAAAATGAGGAAACTTCACCTCATTTTTTCTTGACTAAATTCCTACTATAAAATTACTGATATGGGTACTACCTCTTCCGTTGCTTTGTGCTTTCCTACTAATTAACAGCTAATCAAAATTTGAGGATAACAATAAATTACTTATAATCTACACAGTTCACTCTCCGGAAACGTACTAAACATTCTTTGAATACGACGAAACTAACGAAACAAAATTGAATACAAGCACTAACCTCTGTTTCTGCTGCTGCACGCACACGTGAAACTTCCTAAAGGTCAAATCACTAACATGGCGAATCAAAATACGGTGTAATTCCTGAATCTCTTAAATCTGCATCTGCGCGCTTGAAAGCTGGTGTTTCGCTTAGCTTTTTTTTTTCTTTATTATATAAATAGCTCAATGATTTTTTTCCCTTAAAAATCTTATTACTCCGAATTTTACAATTTGAAAACATGCAAAATTATTCTTTCATAAAGAGAAAAAACTGTGTGTTGGGAATATCAGAAAACTGGAGGCTTTAATGTTCCACGGTGTGTTAATTTCATTAATCCTTTTTTTAAAAGTCTTGAATCATATAAAAAGAAAAAAAATTGTATAAAAATTGTTAAATAAAATGTCACACCACCCCCCTTTACAATAAAAGAAAAAAAAGAAAGAAACGTCAAAATGCTAGTAAATAAATGTTTTCAATTTTCTAGAAATATAATTAATGAATAATTAAAAAATATTTAATCAGACTAACCTGTACATGTACGGTGTACCTGCAATCACAGGTGCTTAGAAACTGCCCCCCCCCCCTTCACCCTCCCCTCGTGTTCAGTACTTAAATTCTTTTAATAAAATATTTTTTTTCTATGGCATATTTACGAAGCACATGAATTACAGCTGAAAATCCAAAATTTAATTTACACTAGCCTTTGATAAAAATTCATATTCTCCGATATATGTACAGAGTACCATTTAAAGCACAACGTTCTGTTTAACAGTCATGTACTTTAACAGAGTATGAATTCTTATAAAATAGGTTTACTTGGTATGCGCTATCAGTTGTTTGTTGAGAACACGATACGTACATACATGTAGTGTACCATTTCAATATCGACTGCGAAATGCAGCGCAACTCCTGTGTAGCAAATTCACCATTTCAACTGTAAGAGTAGTGTGCCTTTGGCTTACTTCTAAATTCTTCACTTAATCACGCTGGTGGCTGGGAAGATAGTTCAAGATACATGTTTTCTATTGACCAAAGACAATTTTATTCCAATGATTGATTGTTTAATCTTGAATTTTTTATTCTTCAATATTTTTACTTCATATCAAATTTAAGGAAAATCAGCTTAACAAATAAATAATTTAATTATTTTAAAAAAAATTGTCTTGCATAGATTGACAAAATTGTACTTTATTTGTGTTATGTTGACACCATTATTGAAAAAAATTCCTCCTTCTCGTTGAATCAAAAGAAACTTCAGACTCGAGTACCCTCTTCTGAAAATAAAACATTACTCTTGTACGTGTAAGACTAAAGCTTATAATTACGACCATCAAATAATAATAAATCATTTTTTAAAGAAAATCTCTCGATTTTATATTTGCCATGCAAAATTTTGTGGAGTATTCCGTATTGATCAATAAATCTATTAATTAAAATTTTGACTAAAGAGGCCATTAGACCACTACGCTCACATGATTAATTTTGTCCCCTTGGAATATTCTGATTCCCTATTTTCAGTATTTTTTGTATATTCAATCCCCTGAGAACATGATGTGAACAATTTATAATCAAAACAAAACAAGACACTTTAAAGATTTATCCCATGTACTTCAATGTGAAACTTCAATTTTCTGGTGTGGCCACAATCTAACCCCTGGGGTAATGGTTTGAACTATAGAAAATCTACACTACCCCAGGATACTTCCACATAACTTTGCCTTTTTAATGGCCCTCTTGTTCTTGAGAAGAATTATATTTCAAAGATTTCCCTTATACATTTCAGTGTTAAGCTTGGATTCCCTAATGAGGCCCAACCTACACCAGAGGTCATTTTTTTAACTTTGGAACAACATAGAATCTACACTTACACATGAAGCTTCCACGTAAGTCCCAACTTTCAGGCATAGCAGTTATTAAGAAGAAAAACTCGGAAGACTGTTTCTTATCTATTTAATATAAAAATTTGATTCAGTATTGTGAACCCCCGGGGGTGAGTGAGAGGGAGGGTATTAAACATTTTAAACTTTGAACATCCGAGGAAGCTTTAACTTATTTAATTTCACCATTTCTGGTCAAGTGGTATTTTTAATGACCCCATCCTATTTTTGTCTTTTCTTTAATATTTCCCCTTTAGGGAGTACATCGGCGTAGCCAGGGGGGTATAATAGCCCTTTGTTTTAACAACACAAAAGGATGCTTTGTACCAATTTTATGTAGTATAAAATTGCCCACGTGGTTGTTAGAAAGAAGTTGAAAAATAATGTTAAAAAGTTTACAGACGGACGATGGGACGACAAACAGCAGGTGATCAAGAGAGCTCACTAGAGCTCCAAGCTCAGGGGAAATAAGATTACGTGTAATAAGTTGAATAAAATTTACCTTCCAAACTGGGCGCCGGAGTATTTTTTAGCAGTCTGTATACAATGTAAGTACAGAGGCCAATTACTAATGCAAATCCCAGCAATGCCCCACCAGTTATGAGGATGTCTCTTTTCATTTTACTGTAAAGCGATGATGAGAACAACTTTGAGTAAGACATATTTTTCGTAGGGACGTTATAAAATCATGAAGACAAAGCACATACTCTTGCAGAAAAATATAAATCAAAACAAACGAAATTAAACCAGGGACTGTATTTCAAATTCGCCAGAATTTATATGATAAATGATTGAAGCGTGCTTTAAAATTTGAAGTAGATGAAAACATGTATGCAAATATATGTTTCTAGCAATAAACTTTACATATCTTTTCGTATACCCCAAGTATGCTTCAGATAGTAAGACGTCACCTACAGTACCAAAGATGAAGATTACGACATATCCCCTACTACATGTACTAGGATTAGAACCTGGAACCTTAGACAGGACACACAATGTGCTGAAGTATCTCGCCATTGAATTTTGGGTGACTGGGCTAACCAGCATTAAAGGCTACATTCTATGCTTAATTATTCATCGATGACTTCTACATGTATAGCATGAGCACAGAGCCAATGAACACTGAGGGGAAAAAAAGGGGGGGGGGCTTGCAACATATTCAATTTTTGTTTAATTTGAGGTAGACAAACTTTTTTAGTCTACTGATAATAGGTGTTTTAACAACTAAAGAGTATAAATTTGTCAATCAGCTAACCAAACCCTCTAAATGCCATAGTTAATGAAACTCACAAATGATTGTCCTAAGGAAATTTAAAGCTGAAGGGTCAGGGGATGAACAATGCTTGTAGTAATTCGGATAACTTACTTGAATGTGCACTCCGATTGTTGAGTGCATTTGGATTCTGTTTCTCTGAAAAGACCAAGTTTAAAAAAAAATGTATTCTTTGCTACTGACATGTTGAAAGATAAATAAGATAATAATTCAAGAAAAATACGCCGAAATTGCTTAAATATTTCATTTATTCCTCCATTCTAAGTTAAATTCAAATCTTTATAGCAATACAGCAAATATTTTTTTTTATAACCCAGTGCATTGAACATATATGATCTATTCTGATGTAGTTTGAGAGTGCGTTTTTTAAACGAATGGTATTTATAAATAAATAGATAAATTTGATAACACAGAATTATAACAGATTCATAAATACTTTACGTAAAACAACTTCTAATACTTATACCCTTCTTTACCCACGCTACACTTACATTTACAAGAAGTTAGAAAGACAAGCTAATTCAGAGAATTCGTGTCCCCCGCTTAGGGAAAAAGTCGGCTCCCCCTGACTGAATTTGTAGAATTATTAAATGTATACATGTATACTGAAGCAAATAAAATACATGTATGTCAATATGCATATAAAGATTTGATTGCTTATTCTTCATTATGTGTATAGAAGATTTTTTACATGGAATTTTTATCACACTGTAATGATGATTTTATAACCTCATAATTTTTTCATTTCACATGCTGAATACTATCATTTAGTAAAAAAAAAAAAAGTATTTAAAAAAAAAAATCAAAGGTTCGACGGAGATTCGATCCCGGCACCTCTCACACTTGAAGCGAGAGACATATACACTAGACCACGGAATCGCTTTACAAGGTGCGATGTATATGCAGAAGTGAAGTCACATACATGTATATATTCATGTTTTCATGTTCGGTATTCTCAAAATTTTACACAATCCATGGTGTTTGATTTATTTAGCCTTTATTAAACAGTTCTAATAGATGTAATAAGAACATAAAGTCCGCCGAGAACCTGTTTTATACGCAATAACTCTCCTCATGCCCTTGCGCTAAAAATAGCGACATGTAATACAATAAATACTAATAAAACAAACGGGGCGGGGCACTTTGAGAGGGGCGAGAGACGTCCTAGGGAGTTTTGATATAAAATTACATTGCATAAGCTCAAAATCTTCTTGAAATATCGCCCGGAAATAATAGTATTACACACAGACAGAATGTATAAATTTACGGCCTTGAACTTTGACCTTTTGACCTCAAAATCAATAGGGGTCTTCCTTAGGCCACAGGGAGTTGTTATATAAAATTTCATTCCAATAGCTTAAATGGTTCTAGAGATAGTTCTAGAAGAATCGTGTGGAAACGAAATTGTTTTAACAGACAGAATTTGCTTATTTATGACCTTGACCTTTGACCTTTTGACCTCAAAATCAATAGGGGTCTTCTTTAGTCCACAGGGAGTTGCTATGCTAAATTTCATTGCAAAAGTTCAAAGGGTTCTCGAGATATCGTGTGGAAACGAAAGCGTTACAGACAGACAGAAAGACGGACGGACAGACGGACGGACAAACCCAAATTAATATCCCCCACTTTTCAAGCGGGGGACAAAAATACAGTACGTACATGGTACTCTGTCTGATAGTGGTACTATACGTAAATGTATGAGCTTACCTTAGAAGTCCCAAAAATATCCAAATGGAGATGTGTAACAGTGTCATTTTTAAATATTTCCTAAAATTAGAACGGACGGTTATTGATCAGTCATTTTACAAATTAATCAAGAATGCCTGTAGATTTAAAACTAATACAAAAATTCAAATAAAAAAATGGACTTAAATGTGGGACAACTGTCTTTCAACTCCGATTACTTGATTACTTCTCGCGTTCAAAGAGTTATCAAAAGTGATTAATAGGAATAAAATGTCCCAGCTAATTCACTCTCCAACCACATGTACATAAGTTGTATTACAATTTTGTTTTTATTTTCTCATTCAACATATAGTTGAATTCACACTTTCCAAAAGTTACTATTATATCATGGGTTAAATATTAATTTTATTTCCGACACAAGTACCTGTGGGAGAAACCCATAGAATCCTAACAGTAGCCTTTGTAGTTTTCTGTTTTGTAATTTTGTTATTTGAATGACTGAAAAAATTCTGTGCATCTTGTTTATTAATCTTGCCCCAGAATAGGGGTAACCATACATTGAAAGAAAAAAAAATGAACACGGTGGATTTACTGGAAGCTCGCCCCTAAATGTTTGGTAGTGTAAAGAGGCAAAATGTCATTTCTTGCCCTTTTGACCCTTTTCTTAATGCTACGTTTACACTATGTTCCCGACAGCCACGGCAGCCCCGTTTGCCCGAAACGTAGTGCACCGTGAGATTTTGGTTATTTTCCCCTCTATATCCAAGTCTTGACAAGTTCTTTTGCGGTCTTCTACGGTCTTCTACGGAATCCGTGATGGGCCGTAGGAAGAAGTTGCCGTGGAGTGCCGGAGGCTCTACGGCGCACTACGGTTCTGCCACGTATGCCAGCACGTTCCCCCCAGGCCTCTTACGTTCTGATAGGTCCCCTCTCGTTTCTCGCGTTCTTATGAAGTTCTTATACGTTTCTCACGTTCTGTCAAGTCTTTCTACGTATGAAACATGGACGCCGGGAAACTATGGATCACGTTTGTACCAGAGAAGGTCTCCTAACCAGAAACGATCATTGTATCATGACCCTTCGAAGATAAAACATCATGAATTCCCAAGACGAAGATTTTTTTTCGCGTGTTTGCTGGGTGCATACCTAAAATCACTTCGTCAAAATGAAGAGAACCAGCCGCAATTACAGTGAGGGAAGGCAGGAGTGCAGCAACTAGGAATGAGACGAATAAGATGGGTGAGAAGGCGGAGATCCATATGGATCCATAATGAAACTTCTCTGCAGTGCCCGGCTTTTATATGCTTCCTCTCAGACCGCGTGCGCCGTGTCAGACCGTAGTAGAACGCAACGCAATGGGACCATAAACCGTAACATGCCGGGACGAACCGCGATTGAACGCGAGGAAACGGCTACCATACACCCTAGTTTGCCGTGAGGACCGTGATGAAACGTGGCAGAACGTGATAAAACGGACAACAACCGTGAACTTGCCGTGACAGAACGCGGACTTAACTCAGCAAAACGTCTCAAAACGTGAATGGACCGTGAGATGAATGAAAATATACATTCTCCCGTCCCACTGCGGACTGCCTCCAAGTTCTGTTACGGTCTATTACGTGATGTCGCGTTTTGTTGCGTTTATTCCGTTTTACTACGACCTACTAAGTTTCACATCTGCAACGTAGCCGCCGTGGCAAATTTTTTGACAGTTTAAAAATCTGGCACGGCATCCACGGCAATCGCGATGAGTTACGTTTGCCCATCCCGTTGCCCCAAGTTTTCTCACGCCCGTCCCGTTTTTGCCACGGTGGCCTGAAACGTGATTGCCGTGGCTGCCGGGAACATAGTGTAAACGTAGCATAAGCTTGATCCCGCAAAGGGACAAAACTTGTTTTGAACCCCCCCCCCCAAAAAAAAAAAAAAAATATATATATATATATATATATATATATATATATATAAATCCGCGCCTGTATTTGATATAAAAAAGAGATGCTGCTGTAGCTAAACGTTTTTTTGGGAGGAGGGGCTGTTGACATTAATGTTAATGAAATTTATATAAAACTTTGTACATTTATGGGGAAAGGGGATCCAAGGAGTCATGTTCCTCCCAACACTCCATCCGCCCACAATCCCGGCATTCTATCAGTTTTCCACTGCTTCGGATTTCTTAAGATGACGAGGAAAGAGTCATTATGATAGCGTTAAAAAAAGTACGTTCGTATACGTATAAACCTTTAGAACATAAGACACAATCGGGTCCATTGCGATGCAAACGTTCATTTACATAATGATCATTAAAAACTTAATGGATATAAGGATTCATGTTTGTTTTACTTACATGTTCCTCATGATCTTGACGTCAATGCAAGTACTACTGACGTCATAAATACGATATGCTTGGCTTCTACTTTCGTTTTCGGCCTGTTTGATTAAAAACAGCTCATACAAACAAAAGAGTTTTTTTTTATAATTGATAGCATTTAGTGCATACTTACAGAATAAAGAAAGAAATTAAAGGTGAGTCGATCCCAGATTGTTTATGAGAAAAAAAGGAAAAAAATGGGGGGGGGGGGTTGCTTGTTCATGTTGTATTATATTCTTTTTAGAGAAGTGGTCAGGCTTTCGCCTACAAGATAAAGGCGAATTCTGGCCGATGTTAGTATCAATAGATCTAGACAAAACATGATTAAATCTTTTATTTTGGACACATTTTTTGTTGTTATAGAGTCTATAAGACGAGGAAACGGTAACATACGAGTCAGAATTCAAGAAAATCTATGAGATTTTATTTTCACTTTATTTTTTATTTTTTGCGTGTTTAAAAAATTTATGGTCATCGACTGCTTTGTTGTACACTGTACATGATACCGACAGAAACGTGCATACAGTCTAGTTAGTGTTGGATTTTAGATCCACCCGTGTGTCGGTCTACTGATTTTCTTTTGTCCTAGGGCGGTCACTTACAGGTGTAATTGACACTTGACTGTTAAAGAGAAATTTGGTGAGTACTGTTAACCAGTAGTAAAATTTATAACTGCTCGGTTCTTACCGGAAAGAAGATCAACAAGGTGTTAAGACATTTTTTGAAGTGGATCGGAACAGGTACTCATGGATCGATTTTGATATGCTTTAAATTTTCTTTATCTATATATGCCATTGCAGGAAAACAAATTTTTAGGGGGGGGGGTGACAACGTGAATTTGTGGCTGCAATAATGTATAGATTCCATCCACAGCATCTTACACCAAGCCCAAACAAAAGATAATCAGAAAAATTCACTGCATGGAGTCTTTGGCACCGATTATAATTAGAAATACTTGCAGTTATAAAATATGTTATTTTTGTAAACATTGGTGCTTACAAGGTTAATGTTTGAGACTAAACTTTTAATTTTAGACTTCCCGGTCAAGTGTTATAGTTGTCAAAATGTCAATGACAGTGTTCCTCAAGACCCTACATGAAGATGGTAGAATGGATACAATCATGGTGAAACCGGTGAGTGTTGTTTTTTTTTTTTTTTTTTTTTTTTTTTTTTTTTTTTTTTTTTAACAAAAAATATAACAAGAACTGTCAGTGGTAAAAGTTCCTTTTGAATAAATACAGATGTATTTAGTGTAAAAAAAACCCAAACTTTTTTTGCTTTGAATATTATTTTTATTCAGGCCTTTATACAAATATGTGCTATATATTTGTAATTATACATGCAAGTAGGTCTATACAGCAATACACTGTTCTGTCCAAGGCGACTCCAGAAATTCCTCCTACATGTATACATGTCAACAAGGGGAACTCCTTCCCATTTTTCAACATGCAAAGAACGGAAAGTGGCCAATACAATTAAGCAAAAACACAAAAATCATAGCAGAGTGCAGAGGATTTGGGTTAAGCTTATATATCGTTACATTAACAGATTAAAGACTTCCCATTAACAATTAATTCTGGGGGTTAAGTATTTTAACCAACTCTTCAGAGGTCCATGTTTTAAAAGGGGACATTCCAATGTAAGATTTGCTACTTTAATAGAGGACTTTCACATTTACAAAAGTTATTCCCTTTTGCCTTACCTTTCCCTTACCAACTTTATGGGTCAGTATCTTAGAAATAAGATATATAAATATACTCATTATTTTTTCATGTTGCCCCATACTCTGCATGGCAAAACAGGTACAGATCGAAATTGTCCTATAACGTTTGGAATTTAAAACAAGATGTGTTTGTGAAACACTATGCGCCCGGCAGCAAAAAAGTTTGAAAAAGCAATTTTTAGCATATAGGTCAAAGTCAAGGTCACAGAATCATTGTCCTTGGTGTTATTTGAAAGCACCTAATTAGTGGAGTATGCATAATTATGCATACCAAATATGAAGTCTTTATCTCCTAGGGTTCAAAAGATATGGCGAAACATCGGAAAAGCTATTTTAGCATATAGGTTGCAGGCAAGGTCACAAGGTCATTGGCCTTGGCGTTATTTGAAAGAGCCTAAATATCGGAGTATGCACACCAAATTTAAAGACTCTATCTCCTATGGTTGAAAAGTAATGGCAAAAGTTCGAAAAAGGTATTTTTTATTTATAGGTCCAGTTCACAAGGTCATTGACCTTGGTGTCAATTGAAAGTGCTTAATTACCAAATATGAAGTCGCTATCTCTCACAGTTGAAATGTTATGGCGAAGGTTAAAGTTGACAACTGACAGACAAACAGGCAGACAGAGAGACAGGACAAAAACAATATACGCCCCGAATCTATTGATTCGGGCGCATAACTTTCAAAGGATAAAGTGGGGAAAATGAGCGTTACTCCGAAATTCGTGAAATGTGAAATTCGTTTATAGACTTGGAAAATCAGGCAGGGGACCTCGACCCCCCTCCCCCCCCCCCCCAATCTGCATGCCTTTGCGCCTTGAATTGTTTACATTCAGCTAGACATGTAAATAAGCTATAAATTAAAGTGTACATGCGCATCTGATAAAAAGAAAAAATATATATTAATATATACCTGGTATATACATGTATTATACATGTAATATGTATAGGAATTAGTAATATAGTTTCTGTTTCTTTTACAGAATGATACGACGGAAACATTATACGAGAATTGGGATACTGAATTTAAATATTCATTCGAAGTTGTACGCTTTCTTTTCGAAGGACGGCAGCTAAAACCAGGCAGAAAACTCTCAGATTACAACATTAAAGATAAATCAACTATACAACTTGCTCTCAGCCTTAGAGGGAGTTGATTCTGAACAGTATAACTTGATGGAGCTTGAGTTTGCTTGCAGCTTTTGTGTAAATATAACTTTTGATCTTGCTTGAGTTGAGCCTCCATGTGAAAAATTTGCTTTAATAAACCAATTTCTACTTACATGTACATGTACATATATCTTAATTCATACTTCATGAGTCATTTAAACGTTAAATTAAAAAGTATATTCTTCATCGTTTTCTCGGCGTGGACAATATTCTAAATTGCTGAATCTGCATTTAGAATGACCATGACAATATGCATGATCCCTTGAAAATTTATTCTATAAGAAAAAATAAGTAACGTCAGGTGCCTGTGATATAACTTTAATTTTCGATTATCTTTCCGTCAAGCATAAACAAGGATCCCCCCCCCCCACACACACACCCTTCCCACCACCACCACCATTTATGTCACACATGTACAAGTGTAACTAGAATCATTGCACACCGTGGCTCCACAGCTGATAACAAAAGGATGCTGACTTGTCACTCATGTGTGTCTGTGAGAACGAAGAACCGAGGAGAGCGACCGGGGCCCGTCTAGGGAACCTTCCGTCCATCTGATACTAATCTCTGATTGCTTTCAGTGAAGCTATAAATATATAAGTACAGATTTTTTTGTGGTACTTTAACTCTATTTTAAATAAAAGAAAAGTTTTGAAAAGGAAATTCTCTCTCAGGATTCTCTTGCACCGAATTTAAATATTTTCCCCCATAGACTCTAATTTGATGGGTTTTTTTTTTCGATGAAACGACAATGCTTGTTGGAATTTTATTACTCTGCAGCCAAACACAGAACTTACATTCAGATAACATCTGGTATTTATAGTGCCTGTCATCCTCCCGACTTCCAAACGCTGCCCCCATTTTTTTTTTTTTTAGATCCACTCCTATTTGTATATATAAGCAGCTTGAAAGGTATGAAAATTATATAAAATTTTGACCTCCAATTCACTTTATTTAAAGTTTTCGTAAAGCTAGCTTTTTAGATACATGCTTTCATTTCTTTATTGTGGCATTAATTTCATTTTTTGTCAGGTGGTATAGTTTACATCGGGATCGAAAATCGTTATATTTGCGGCCTTTGTTTTAGGAGAATATTGCAACGTCTCACCCCACTTGCGAATTCAAAAATTCAAAGGGCGGGGCGTAGAGTTTTTCGAGCAATCGTTCCTGCCAAAGATGAGCTCTTTGTTTAGATAACCTGCATTTTTATATAAAAAAAAACGCACATGCACTTAATTTATTGATAAATATACTTTATTTACAGATAAAGTATTGAATATTTAAGAGATTCATGCTGCATGTGTGTGACACATTTTCAAGGATTTAATGTTTTTATAATTTCCTGTATAATCACTAAATTACATTCACATATTGGAAGAATTTAGACATACCGTGTATGAAAGCTACACAAGTGCCCTGTCTAATCGAAGGGAAAATCTAGGATTTTTTTTCTGCCGCTGTAACGTTGAATATTGACCCGAGTTGAAAACTGAACCGGGGGTCATTTTTAAACGTTGAATATTGAACCAGGGGTGTTTTTTCTCCGTTGAAAATTGAGACCAAAAGTCGTTGAATTTATACCCGGGGTCATTTTTCAACAGCTTGAAATTTTTTTTCTTATCCCTGATGACCTCAACATGTTGAAAATTGACCCTGTTGTATATTGACCCCACCTCAGAGTTTGAACATTATTTGCACTTTGTTTTACGGGATTTATCAGTATCTCTATACTTATATTTCAGTTTCAATTTTTTCCCTTTTCATGAGTATAGAAATAAACCTATCATCATGTGTATATATGCATATTTTGATCAGTGCATGATTTCACTTATCTTCAAGCATGGCAATTTCATTTTTTGACAATACTTTCTAAAATCCATCGCATCCATAAATAACTACAAAACTATGAATAGGGCATAAAAAAGTCCGTTGACTCTCGAATTATATTTTGTAACCATAATTAATTTATTGTGGGGTCTCAGTTGGCCGTTACTTTTATTTAGGATATCATTTCTGTCTGTTCCAATTATTCCTGTGATAATAGGATATATTTCTTTATCAGAGAAGCTTCTCTTTGACAAGTGTTTCTTAAAGTCTTGTAGAATACTAGCAATACCGAGAGCAGTGCCATTGGTATTTCGCAAATGTCTTTTGCATTTACCTTGAACGAAACCTTTGAATACCGCTGGGTTGTGAGAACTTTCTCTGTGTAGATATTAAGATTTGATATCAAGTTTGTTTGATTCTTGAAAATTTCTTCCTTTATACACTTTTGTTTCTAAAAAGTTTACTGAATCAACAGAGATTTCAAAGGTGAATTTTAAGTGCGGATAACACTGATTGCCAAGGTCAAAGAAATCGAGAATTTCAGTCTCAGAACCATTGAAAATGATGAAACCATCATCTCTAAATCTGCCAAACAAGATTTTATTCGCAAATTGAAACATCCCAAAGAGGGGAGATCACCCCCTCTTTCCATCCTCTTCTAACTACTATGTATACTAATAGGATTTACATATTCTAATGATTTACTTATACGAATGATTTTTTTTTAGTTTATTGATTACATTGGTGTCGGGAGCAAATTGAAAGTGCAAGGGGGGGGGGGGGGGGGGGTAATTGAAAAATAATTTTTAAAAAATAAAATTTTAAAAAAAATTGACAAAACAAAAGAAAAGAAAATTTGTCCATTGTCAAAACTAGTAGTCCAAACCCGAAATCCCATTTCCGGGGAGGGGGGGGGGGTTCCGATTTTTTTTTTTTATCAAGAACTACCACTTACTCTTCTTTCTTTGACTACACTGTATAAATATGTGTTTTTATGCTGTTGAATTTAGAACCGGTTTCATGATCAAAATTCCACGACCCAGCTCAGTTTTCAACGGACTAGGGTCTGAATTCAACATCTTACGTCTCAGTATTCAACGTTGAAAAATGACCCCCGGGTCAATTTTCAACCCGGGTCAAAATTCAACGTTACACCACCTCTCCATGTGTACAATAAATAAATTAGGGGTTTTTGGAAATCAAAAAACTAGATTATAAAAAAAATGACAAGGGCTTATTTCAAAAAAAGAAAGGGTATATTTTTCTTGGGATAATCCACGCGAATCGACCTGCGTTCTCTTTCATTGTTTCAGCATGCGGAGCACTTACCCCCCACCCCGCCCCTAATTTTTTTTTTTCAAAATTAACAGGTGTAATCATTTAAAAAAATATTACCGTAATAAATGAAACACAAGAAAGGCAATCTCTTCTTCCTTGTAATTTATCATTAATTTTTAATAAATTGTTATAATATGAATTTTTACAGAATGATGCAGTAGGAGAATTAATCTTCAATTGGGACTATATTACTCCGTTCACGATCGGCAGTGTTTGCTTCTATTTCCAGGATATTGAAGTACCCCTAATCCCTCACAAGACTTTCTCGGACTACCATATAACAGAGGGATCCGCAGTTTACGTTGGTCTTAGAATAACTGGAAGTTGATTAAGAACAATTTGAAATTGTACAATACGATATCAGTTTCTTTACAAGGAATACTGAAAGAGTGATTAAATATCTTAATGAATATTCTGAAAAAAAATTAAGTTTTAAAAAGTTGAATATGTACGATTATGATTTTATCAAAAAAATGCATGTGTTGGTATCAAATAAAATAATGCTATGAATTGAAAATTGATATGCTCCTAATAATACCCTGCTCAAATTAGAAAAAAAAATATCTAATTTCATGTTTATTTACAGATAATGTATTTCATTTCTTTTTCAAGAACCGAAAGGTTTTTTTATCGCACTGAGGCATCTGAATTTTGTATAAATTCAGCTATACATTGTATGAATAAATCGATCATAGCCCTTTGAGTGGGGTTTGGTTAACAGTATATCCGTGAGATGATAGTTTTGTTTACCCTTGGCCCTTCATTTTCATAATTTAAATTCCATTTGAAGTATGGACGCTTTGTACCAAGTACTCAGTATTGGCACAGCACAGGGGACATTATCCGTCAAGCCAACTAAGCTGATATACTCTAAAGATTACCTTTCACGTTAATATTTGTAAAAATAAATGATTAATCAATTATATTATTTAAACTGAACAATTCTTATTAAAATCATATCTTTGGTACGATCCGAAATATTTCCACTATGCTTTTATAACAGAAATAAGTCAAACTAAATTGAGGGGTTTTAAAAAGTCAGCAGTTGTCAGGTAGAAAAAAAAATATTTTCAGGGCCGCCAGATAAAGCATTTCCCTCCCCCTACCTGACACCTACAGGCTTCCGTAAATTTCTGTATGACATAATGAACTTACGAAAAAACCCAAAAAGTTCGCGAACTATCTCTTTATCTACAAAACCACAACTCACTCAGATTGAAATAAAATTTGGCACATCAGATAGTTTTCGATGGACAGTACGGTTTAGGCTTTATTGTGCCTTTAAATTTAATGTTCTTAAAAAGTTATGAAATTGGCTTTAACAATAGTTGAGCAGATGAATATGATAAATCATTAAAGAATATGGCATGAAGGAGGACCATTCTTGAAATATGACGTCACTAATCTGGAACATTTCTAAGTTGAATGCAGAAAAGCCTCAGAATTACTTATTTCTTTGCTTTTTTTCCTCTAGAAAATAGTGTCTGCCACCGACGCCCGCTTCAATTTTTGGATATCTTATGTAAAGTGCTTTAGAAAATTACATATCTCAAAATCTTTGTGGGCGACGGTGGCAGAGAATGTTTTCTGAAAGAAAATTCCACTGAAAATTGATGTCTTCTGCAACTTTTTTAGAAAATAAGGGAAAATGCACAAGTTAATGACGTTACAATTAGCATTTAGGAAGTCATATGAGAAAAACGATTTGTGTATTCTTGCTACATGAAATTCATATGATTTAATAAGAATGACTTTTAATTTCTTGTATCACTTTCATATTTTTGAAAAATACCGGGCTTAGTTTGTATTGAAACTGTACCTTGTACGTTACGAAAAATGGTTGTCACAGACAGTGTTACTCGAGCAAAGAACGGTCAAGTTTAATGACTTGAATTCCTTTGAAGTATATAATAATTTAACTGTACAAGGTTTATGAAGACAATAGACTTTTCAATAACAAATTGGATCCACTGTCAAGGTGAAAGGAGGGAGATGATTAAAAATGACGTGTGTTTTGAGGCCCAGAAAAGGCAATCTAGGGGAAGAGATGTGTCCTCTGTTGGGCACCGATCACTTAAAGCTGAACACTTCTCATAAATAGGCACCGTCAGTATATAAACCCTTCGATTTCCTTACACCCGACTGCATACCCTAAACCAGAGTCGTGGCCGACATGTAGTATTCCTTTCGTGGTCTTAGATATTGGATGTTTTTAAGTGTACTTTCTGTTTGTAAATGTATTGACCTGTATTTTTCATGATACTTTTGTCCTGATTTGGAAAAAAAGAAGGTCCCCATAGATCTACTATAAATCGATCCATTTAGTAATTTCAGTTAAGTGTGAAGTTTTGTATTACGTCAGGATACTTTTCGACAGATGCAATTCCAGCGTAAACAATTCAGCCGCCGAGCTGTGTGATTGGTCAACTCATATTATCAACATATTGACACGGAAATAGTCTGTTGCATGAGCAACCCATTAGAAATTTGAGGAAACTTTCAGTCGTAAAGCTTGCAGTTATGAGTCGTATATGTGTATTATTAACCTTGAGCGCAGCTGTCATCATAGTTGGTGAAGTAATGCAAAACTTCACACTTATCTGAAATTACTAATAAACGACTTTCCTAAGACAGAGGACTCGCTTTGTGTGGTCACCATGCTCTTTCTGGAAAAGAATATACTTATCCAACCATCCTTTTGCCGGGATTCGGGCAGAACTGACAAATGGACTAATGTTCTAAATCAAATAAATAAGAAAAAAAGTAAAAAAAAATTTAAACAATAAAATGATTTGTTTGTTAGGCCTATTACTGGAATTAACGGAAGCAGCTGTTGCAGAAAAAATACATAACCTACGTTAAAAGCGGGTTATGTGACTTTTTTCTGCAATAGCTGCGACCGTATTCTAGCGTCAAGGAACAGAATGTTTTAGATCATATCACGTGACGGCCTGGATCACTTAATTCGTGCATAGGCAGAACGGTTACAGATATGCATAAATGTCAGAGAGGGCTAATTTAAAAAAGATTAAGAATGGTTGAAAGTTTTAGCTTGGTACATTGACAATTAAAAAAATAATGAAAACCAAAACCTGATTTTACATGTATTTGTTTCATAGATTGATTGATTGTATACTATTGTTTAACGTCCCTCTCTAGAATTTTTCACTTATATGGAGACGTCACCGTATGCCGGTGAAGGGCTTCAAATTTTGACCTTTACTCGGCTCTCAAGACCATTAAGCAGTGAGGGATCTTTATCGTGCCAACGCTTGCCGCTGACACAGGGCCTCGGTTTTTAAGGTCTCATCCGAAGGACCCGCAACTTTCACTTCAAAGGGCCGAGCGAATGGCAAAGAGTTGCTACCCATTTTAACGACTACATGTTGGCCAGTCGCGGCCGAGATACGAACTCACGACCTCCCGATCACGGAGCGAGCGCTTTACCGACTGAGCTACCGTGAACGGTTTTGTTTCATTGAAGATAGAAGTTATTCAACTTCTTGTTTGCGAACTTCTTGGTCATCCCTCGTATACGGTCCTAGGTGATCAAATAATGTATACTCTATATTTTGTATTATATCATGATAAATAATTTGGCAAATTATCAACGTATCGAATCTTTTTTTTCCAGTGCATACTATTTACATAGACATTTTATCAATTCAGTCAATCAATATTTTGATAACTACTCGAAATCAAACTTCAAGCTTAACGCTTGGGGCCACGTGAAAAGATAAACCGAAAGTAGTAAAATTCTTGAGACACATAAATTTCTTTTGAGTGTCAACATACATTATTTCCAAAACAGTCGGACATTGAACACTTGGGTGTCAGATCCAGGATATCGAGAAAAGATTAAGGATTTTTGTTTCAGAAATTGGACTAACCAAACACAATCTTAATATGCCCATGCAAATCTTTATTAAAGAACTGACAGGAAAAACCTATACTGTCGATGTGGAGCGGTAAGATTTGAGTTTGTTGTCCTAAGATCATAGACCAAGGGACATTTTGTTTTAAATCATTCATTTTTTGTTCTTTAATAACTGTTCTTTTATTAAAAAAAATTATTCATTGTTTTGACTTTTGAAGAATAGATTAAAGAAACGAAATAAATAATAAGAAAAAAAATGATACCTGATTTCTAAAAATAAAATATCTCCAACATTCTTTTTCAATACACATACATGTCTAGCACTCCAGCATCTGAAATTGGGATCATTTAAAATATCCCGACAATTATTGAATAGGACTTGCCAGGTTCAGGTACATTTAACATTTTTAAAATTATGATGCAATCATATATTGCTGTTTCTGGGTCAATACGGCAATTGAGCCAACTTATGTGTACATTTACATTATTCGAAGTGGCAATCGTTGTTTTATTTATATTTCATTGATTAGAGCTGAACACCAGTCCGCAATTTTCGATTGGACTCTCTCTTTATTTGTTTATCCTATAAAAAGGGCATGACTATTCAGTGTAAGCAGTCAACACCGGAGTAACGAAAAGTGCTATTAGGTGTGAGTGCTAGACCTTTCACAAAGAACATCTACCCTCCGATTCAAAATTTTTCCCAACATAATGAAACTGAATTCCATAGGTTTCCCCAAACAGGAAAACTACTGAAAGACCCAGAAAGCGACAGGTTCCCCAGATGATCATTACTTGGGAAACCTAATGGAATGGAGCGTATTGATTTCCATACAACGGGAACCTAATTAAATAACCTATGGAAACCACTATGAAAACCATGGGAAATATTTAATACATGACTTGAATGTCTGCATTTAATAAGAATTGTTATATATTTGACTAATGTTGCATTTGATATATTTTCAGAGTGATACGATCCAAACACTATTTGAAAAGTGGAATGGTGTTGGTAATATCAGTTGATATACTTCCAAGAATGTTCGGCTCATTTTCGCTGGAAGACAGCAAGAACGAGACAAAAGTCTCGACTATTACAACATTAAAAAGGAATCCACTCTCTATCTTATCTTGATGCTTCCTGGAAGTTGATTATGATTACCAGGAAACATCAATAAATAACTATTATACTTTAATCTGTTTATAGCCTCTGTGTAAAATATGGAAATGTATAAGATTTTTTCTGAATAAAAGGAAATTTTCTGAAAATTAGTTGACTTTTTACATTACAGCTATCGAAATATCATAAGTGGATCTAGGAATTTGTAAAATGGGGATGGAGGTTCATCATTTATTTTTCACCCCTACCCTGTTTCATTTATTGTCTCCCGCTGAAAACGGGGGGATATCAATTTCGGTCTGCCTGTCCGTCCGTCTGTAGTTCTGTCGGTTTATTCCCTGAACGTCTACTCATTATAGAATTATTTAATTATCACATTCAATTAAGAGGCCCTCTTAGGGGTCCAGGTAGAGTTGATCAGTGTTACCTTGATGTGATTAGATACTTTAATATTTACTGAAAAACTTTTGTACTAGTTCAGTTAATTCACCAAACTAAAATATTGTAATAAATCTGGAGTTCATTAATACATGTACCATATATAAACTTAAAATTAAATACTTGATATCTGTAATTGAAAGTACCAATCAAATATTTGTTCATACAATAAATATTTTTTAATTAAAAAAAAAATCTTCTAAAATTCGAAAAAGGAACAGTACTCATGGTACTACACAAGACATGTAAAGAAAATTTTTGACAACTTATCTTAAAAAATAATTTCAAAAATCCAATTTCATTGGGGGTGGAAAGGGGAATTAAAGAGGCCTTATTTTTTAAGCTTTAAGGAATTTAAGAGGCCTTATTTTTTAAGTTTTTAGCTTGCCGTTAATAAAGGTACGATGTTAACATCTAATAAAACATGTCACGAAAAGCCAGATAAGCGGTAAAAATTATTTATGAAAAACATACACCAATTGATATGGATAAATCTTCAAAATATAACAATAAGTTTTTGCTGTACAATTCCTCCTTTAATAAATACAGGTATGGATAATTCAGGTAAACTCTACCTGTACCCCTTAGAGGGCCCCTTAATTGAGTGTGATAATTAAATAATTTTATAATGAGTAGACGTTCAGGGAACACACCGTTCTGTCAATGCGTAACACTTTCGTTTCCACGCCATATCTCGAAAAGCCTCTAAGCTTTAGTAATGGAGTTTTACAGAATAATTCGTTCCCTTAACTTTCCCCAAGAAAGATCCCTATTTATTTTAAGGTCAAAAGGTAAGAGGTCAAGGTCATAAACTAAAAAAAAATCTGTTAATTTCAACCTTTCGAGATATCTCTTGAGATCTTGAGCTTTTGCAATGATGTTCTATACCACAACTCCCTATGGCTTAAAAAATGATCTATTTATTTTGAGGTTAAAAAGTCAAGGTCGTGAATTCATACATTTTTGGGGGTAAAACTTTCAGTTCCGGACATGAACTTTTTTATACCATAACTCCCTCTTTTTCCCACCGCCCTTCTGTCCGTCCCTCTGTTTAAAGCGGTATCTGGAGAGGCCTTTGAACTTTGTAATTTAATTCTACATGTTAACATTACTCCTAATGGCCTAAAGAAGGCGCGTATTGATTTTTAAGTCAATAGATTTAGTAGATGCTTAAGGGGGATGTACGGCCACCTTTAGTGCAGTGAGAGCAAAATGTAAACATTTCTTCAAATGGCTAAAATACATTATATTTTGATCAAATTTTAAGTCTTTTTGATAAAGATACAATAAATATGCATAACCGAATGCATGTTGTGCATATATAATCTATACTTTTGCAGAAAAATGCTTTTGATATGCTCCTTAGAACTGCGCAGCTACAGAATTCAGCAGAGCCTTAAAAAATCCAAAAAAATATGCAAACTGTGCATTCATGTTCTCTCTACAACCATTTGTTGAGAAAATGTCTAAATTTTGCACTTTTAAATGATAATTTCAAGTTCAAAACAAGGTACCATTGTCTTCAAAAAAAGTGTAAAGAACCATGAAAGTAGTTCATGGATAGCAGCACGTGGTCTATTTTTAGCACAGAATCTTGTTTTCCAGACCTCTTCTTAATATGGAGGGGCATAACAATCTTTAAATGTAGAAGAGAATTACAGTTGCAAAATATTTCAAATAATATGAACACTTTTAAAAGAGGAAAGGTGTTATAGTGTGGCTTGAAGTTATTAAAAAATTAAACTCTTTGATTCCAGGTAAGGAAAAATGAGCACCATCAAAGTTAAAAATTAAGAGTTTGTAAGTTTGCCACAGATAAATTATATTATCTATTTAAAATTTAATTATCTACAATAAAATACAAAGAAATTAGACACATAAAATTGATACGAATGACCTTGTTTTAGTACCTACTAGTACGAAGCGTTATCAAAAATGTCGCGAAATATCTCTATATCTACAAAACCAGTTCAGATTAGATAGCCAAACACAAGTTCTATAAATAGCATATGCTGAAGTTTTGATCCTTGTTTGTGATGTAACAATCTGAAAATGACGTCATTATTCAGGTACTTTTGATGAAAAATGGTTGTCTCAGTGGAACTCGTGGCACATGTATATCTTAGAAATGCCGTTTTAGTGAAGGAAGGCAGATGATTAAATATGATACTTGTTGTGTTGCCCGGTGAAAGCAAGTTTGAAAAGGGATGTGTTCTTAATAAAGCAATATGCTATCAAAGACCTTCAATTAAAATTTTACACTTTGAAAAATACTTGAATATTTCAACAATAATATAAATATCAAATACCTAAGATATTGTTTACTTTTTGATCACCCCTCGTATACTGTGTCAAATAAACATGCATTTATAATTTTCATTACAGAGGAGCAACAGTTGAAAAGGCATGAAATCATTCAGAGTGGGTTAGGAGTTTTAATGAATATTTTTTTTTCTATTTGCCCATATTTTCAAAATTACAATTGTACAAAGTAAAGAGAAAAAATCAACCTATAAACATCTTTAAAATGCTGTTTGGTGGTCCTCCCAACTCAGGGAAAAATTATTGGGTCGGTATTTATAGGTGAGAAAAAAAATCCTTAAAATTTAAACAGAATTGTTGACGGAAGAAAAAGAAAAAAATATCGTGTAATGGAATGTTAAAAAATGAGTCGGGTCATTTCTAGGCAGTAGATCGGGAGAGAGGGCAACCAAATATTTTTATAACAAGTGGTATTAGAAGGCTAGTACATGTTCCATCACATACTTATTGATGTAATTATTTTTAATCTTTGACACTATTTTGAAAAACAAACATAGGATTTTCGGGGGAGGGGGGGGGGGGGGGTTAGCACTAACTTTTTTGCGATGATAGACATAGCATATATTGTGCTCGCTTCTAAATTTCATAGAAACAACTCATTATATTTTATCAAGCTTCGTATGTTCAATGAGCGAGAGCTTACAACGTTGTCAACATAATGAGACATGATGCGTTTTTGTGTCCAAACATTACTCCATACAATGTGTGGGTCATTGCAAATATTCTAGCTATTTATTTGAGGTGCCTGAAGGAAATCCTATAACTGCTCATTTTTTCTATCTAACTTGTAAACAAAATAGACATATGTACCAACATTTCGAATTTAAAACATGTAATTACAATTTATTTTTCATGCACTGCATATTGTTTAACATTTTCAAATTAAATGCTAAGCATCTTCCTTGCAGTGCCCCATTTGAAAATAACTTCTATCGCCACAGAAAAAAGACCCACCGTAAACACATATGTTTAGGACATTTTTATCTTTTTTTTCTTGAGTTTTAAAGAAACCAACAAATTATCAAGACTTGTTCCATAAAGATTAAATATAATCATGGTAATAAACGGATTTATTCACAGCAGATATATGCACATGCCAACCATGTGCTTAGTGGAATAATATTTGCGAGGAATTTCGAGTTGTAAACAGAACAGTTTTTCCCGATTTGCTGGAGTGAGGTTAAAATCGCGTTTTTTCATTAATCAAACGATGCGATGCAACAAATAAAAGTAGTAAGTAATATAACCTAATGATTATTACTTAGTAATTTCTTGTCTTGGTGTTATTATGGTCGCATTTATTCTAAAATCATTGTTATTCGAACTCTGTGTGACAGAGGAATGGCGGACGAAATAAACACATGGCCTCAGGAAGACACCCATATGAAAAATCAAATTTTCAAGAATTATGGATAATGACAAGAAAAAAACGAAACAAATGATTGTAGCCATATTATCAATGAATCAAACTAACTCCATTTTCAATGCATTTTTCATCTCATGAATGCTGTAGCTGCGCAGTTCTAACATGATTAATTTTCTTCTAATTAAGACAAAATAAACTTAATTGTTTACTAATTTTGATCTCTAACAGTAGGTAATTAGTGCATTAGCACTTTGAGTAACTTTGAGCTAGTTTAGTAGAGTATTAAGCGCATTCTTGGTATTTCTTAGTTTACACCAGACTAGATCCAATATGGCTTGTACATCCCCCTTAACGTACTGGACACTTTTGATTTTTTGTAAAAGAACTGCAGTAGATAGCATTGTTCTTCCGCCTATACTTCCAAGTCAACTCAGCTATGTTAAGGAAGGTCAGAGTTCACATTCCTTGTACACCGCATTTGAAGTTTAATTATGACGTCATTGAAATTTACCAAGTCACATAAATTAATTAACGACATGACCATTCGTAAATAACAGCTTGAACTTATTTATTTTATCAATTACTTATAAAATCTTGTAAAATTACAATATTTGATAGCAATACAGTCGAGAAATAAAAGATAGTCTTTCGTCAAATATGACGTCATCAGCCTTGACATGACGCAGCACAGGTAACCCAGAGGACAAGATTTCTTATTTTCATGGTCCATTGAAAGAATAAGTGATATGTCAAACAAAATTATAATACTTGGGGATCTTAATGTAGATTTTCTTCAAATAAATCCAAACCATGAAATTTATAATATCATGAACATGGCTGGGCTTTTAAACGTAATAAACGAACCTACGAGAGTAACACAAGTTACAAAAACTCGGATAGACCCTATTATTATTAGTCGTGAAATATTTATGTTCGATTCAGGTACATTAATGGTTGACACAAATATCAGTGACCACAAAGCTACGTATATATATGTGAAACAAAATTACTGTAACAATTCTTCGTACAAACGTAAAGTATGGAGCTATAAAGAAGCAAATTTAGAAGAACTTAATATTTTAATAAACAACTTTGATTGGGAAAGCATTATTTCAAAATCAACTGATATTGAAACCGCAACAACAAACTTTACACAACAATTTATGCTAATTATACACAAATGTATACCCGAAAAAACTGTTACAATAAGACCAAACGACAAACCATGGATGGATTCATTATTAGGAACAGCTATACGACTTAGGAATAGATTAAGAAATAAAGCACAGAAAACCAAGAAAGAATCAGATAAAGAAGAATTTCGGAAAGCTAGAAATAAAGTAAATAATATGAAAAAATATGCCAGAGCAAATTACTACGACAACATTGATTCTCATTTAAACGACGCAAATAAAAATAATAACAAGTTGTACTGGAAATTACTAAAAGATGTCTTTCACACTAAAACTTCATCCGAAATACCCCCTATTAAACAGTTGAATGAGAATGGTGATCCTGTATACGCATTTTCCGATAAAGAGAAAATTGAATTACTAAATAACTTTTTTACATCCATCTCTGATATAAAAGATGAAGAATATGAGCTACCTGATTTTGAGTCCAAAAATGAAGAAAAATTTTGTGACGTAAATATTCAAGAAAGCGAGATTATTGATATTATTTCTATCCTGCCCGTAAATAAAGCTGTGGGCCCTGATTGTATCAGCCACAAAATGTTAAAATCTTGTAAGGAATCCATAGCTAAGCCACTTTGTCTGTTATTTAATAAATCTCTTAGACTCAAAGTTTATCCTGAAAGTTGGAAACTAGCACATGTCCTTCCATTATTTAAAAAAGATGACCCATCAGTCACTTCAAATTATAGACCTGTATCTCTTTTGAGTTGTGTAAGTAAAATATTTGAGAGAGTTGTATTCAAACATGTATATAATTTTTTTCACACAAATAATTTGTTCTACAAATATCAGGCAGGTTTTCTGCCTGGTCACTCAACTGTGTACCAACTTTTAGAAACATATCATACTATTGTAAAAAGTATTGATGAAGGGCAACATTGTTGTATGGTTTTTTGTGATTTATCAAAAGCTTTTGATAGGGTTTGGCATAGGGGTTTGATTTATAAATTAAAAATGTATGGTATCTCCGGTAATATGTTAGAATGGTTGGAAAGTTACTTGTACAATAGAAAACAAAAAGTTATGTATAAAAATTTATTTTCTTCTGTGAAAAATGTGCATGCTGGGGTACCCCAGGGCTCTGTCCTTGGCCCTCTTTTATTTTTGATATATGTGAATGATGTAGCCGAAAACATGATAACTGTTTGCAGACTATTTGCAGACGATAATTCTTTACAAAAAAAGCTCGAGTGACGTGCGTCTCATTGAACATCATCTAAATCATGACTTAAAAATTCTGGATGAATGGTCCAAAAAATGGTTATTGAAATTTAATCCAAGTAAAACAAAAGTATTATTTTTCAGCTTAAAAAATACAAACCAGTTACCTGAATTATTTTTTGAAGACTGTCAGTTAGAATATGTATCACAACATAAACATCTAGGTGTTATTTTCTCAACTAAATTAGGTTGGTCAGATTACATTGATAGTATTGTCAGTAAAGGCTACAAAAAACTAGGACTTCTCAAAAAACTTAAATTTTCAGTGTCTAGAGATACGTTATCCAAACTTTACACTTCCTTTATTCGACCACAACTTGAGTATGCATCTGAAGTTTGGTCAGGCTGTTCGCTGGCAGATATTGATAAACTTGAAAGCTTCAACTGACAGCCACAAGAATAGTGACTGGTCTTTCAGTATTAGCATCAAGAAATTCGTTGTATATTGAAACAGGTTGGGAACCTCTTATAATAAGAAGAGACAAAGCCAAACTTTTAACAATGTTTAAAATCCACAATAACCTAGCTCCTGATTACCTAAAAAAACATTGTACCGATGGTTAGAAACACTGTTTAAAATTACAATACTCGAAATTCATTTGATTATTCTTTACCTAAATGCAGGCTTGAATTATACAACAAATCATTTGTCCCCGATACTGTACGCAAATGGAATTCACTGAGCAATGAAACAAGGGAAATAACCTCAATAGGAAGTTTTAAAAGAAAATTGAGTAATAATAAAGATAAGCCTCCCAAGTATTTTTCATATGGTAGAAGGTATCTGAACATTTTACATACAAAATTAAGACACAATTGTATTTTAAATAATGATCTGTATAGATGTAATATCATAAGTAGTCCAAATTGTTCTTGTGGTATGAAGGAGGATAGTCATCATTTTTTCTTTGTTTGTAGAAAATATTTTGAACCTAGACGCTTAATGATGAATGCACTACTAGTAACTAATAATGTAAAAATGATTAATGTGCATAAATTACTATGGGGAGATGATTCCTTATCTTCGCAGGAAAATGAAAAAATATTCGGTATTGTTCAAAAATTTATTCAGGAATCAGGTCGTTTTAATTAACAATGAATTGTATTATCTCTTTTGAAATTATTATATTTTTATAATATCAACACT
>NW_026930455.1:0-41613 GCF_032062105.1 Saccostrea cuccullata | reverse complement strand
AAGAAGTGGACACCAATTAACACATACCGGTAGTTCTTAAACGACACATTTATTTAAATGCAACTTTAAATAAAAATAGATATGCACTTTGGGGGTTCTAAAAAGCCAGATATAAAACAAGAAAAGTCTCAGAAATCTTGGGAAACTTACAAAACAGTGATCAGAAATTTATAAACATTAGTCTCTTAAGTTATTTAGGACAATGTTGGGAAAGCACTTGACGAATAACATTTTAGGATTTGTTGCCATAGTAACTGAGGTGGTGGATTTTGGATACTTCTGACTAAAAAAAATAATTTTGAATATATGCCGATTAAAATGAAATATAAAATGTGTATGTAGCTTTTGTTGTTATTTATCTATCTGTCTTTAGATGTGTGACATGTATTGTGAAACACCCTGTATATAAATGTTTATGAAAACATATGTTTACATGATATAATTGTGGGTCATTTTTGTGCACATATATAATATTGTGGGATCATTGTGATATATATACATACATGTAGTTGTGGGTCATTATATATTTTTGTAGAAAGAACATTGTGGGATATACTTAGTAAACGCGTCTATCTTTTATGCATCGTTTAAAGCTGCAATGAAGCTTTAAAAATACTCGGCTGATAAGCTTCCTAACTATTTATTCAAGGTATTTACCATAATACGCTCCAGAACAAAAAAACAATGTACATACAAATGTTTGTTTACACATAATAACTTCATGATAAGTATATAAATGTTCATGAAAAAATATAATGTTTACACGATATAATTGAGGGTCATCTTTGTGCACAAATATATAATATTGTGGGATCATTGTGATATATATACATAGTTGTGGGTCATTATATATATGTAGAAAGAACATTGTGGGTTATACACGCGTCTATCTTTTATGCATCGTTAAAAGCTGCGTAGAGGATTGAAAAATACTCAGCTGATAAACTACATAACTATTAATTCCCGATATTTTCCATTATACGCCCCGAAAAAAAGAACAATGAGTAGTGGGAAAGTATATAGAATATTGTGGGTCACACACAAAATTCATCCAATCCACTGAGTGGTAAGAATTGATGTATATAAAATTGCATTGTGGGTCATTTTTGATTAATGTAATTATGGGTCAAAATATTTTTTTTTTGTAAAATATGAAAATATGGTTTATATTATAGCAATACACAAGTTTTTGAGGCGGTGGTTTGTGGGTCAATATATAATGACCCACAAACCATCCATGATACCCACAACGTGAGTGTAAAAGACGCTAAATAACCCACAATCCGCCTGTCACAAAACTATATATATATATATATATATATATATATATATATATATATATATATATATATATATGTCACCGGGCTCACAGGTGCATGAAAGTCCGTCAATATATCAGGTCTAAATAGCTCAGTGGTTAGAGCGCTGGCAGGGTACCCCAGAGGCCCTGGGTTCGAGTCCCGGTTGAGACTTGACTTTTCACCACCTGTGACATTTGGCGCCCAACGAAAATAACCCACTGTTCCCTTGGAATATGCTTCACGCATTTCCTTAACTCACATATATAGAATTCGAGGACGAATTTCTACGAAGAGGGGGAATATGTCACCGGGTTCACAGGTGCGTGAAAGTCAGTCAATATATCGGGTCTCAATAGCTCAGTGGTTAGAGCGCTGGCACGGTACGCTAGAGGCCCAGAGTTTGAGTCCCGGTTGAGACTTGATTTTTCACTACCTGTGACATATATATATATATATATATATATATATATATATATATATATATATATATATATATATATATATATATATATATATATATATATATATATTTAATCTTATTCATATCAATAAATTATGCCTGAAAAATAAATAAAGATTAGCAATTTATGTTCACAATTTGTGATCAAAGTCAAATATATGTAATTTTTTTGGCATTAAGTCAAATTTGATCGAAAATTCAAGAAGTTAAATATGTTGTAACCCGAGCAGTACTGTCTAAGAAATACGCTTGTAAAATATAGAGGCCATTTTAATGTCCGTTAGATTTGTTATTCCAGGTTTTTTAATGGATTCCCACAACGGATGCTTTCTCCTCTATTTTTTCCTTAGATGGAATGCGTTTTAAATTGGTTAGAGCGTCTTTCCTGGAGTCTACCACTGTTCCCTTATCCCGTTATTATAAGCTTAAACCCCACGATAGATTCTAAATGAATAGTTTATAAATGAAAGAAAACCAAATGGCGTTTGGAATACAGTAGTTTACCTCTTTATTGGATGAAACATCAACATCATCATCATCATCCTTTTGGTCAGAATAATCATCAGTTAGATTTGAATCATCATCGCTTTCAGATTGAACCTTTAAAATATTAATTAGACGTTTGTTTCTTAGAAAACCAATAATGTATTCCATTGTATATTTTTGTTGATCAAATATAAATGATAATTTCTGTTATATCTCCATTCTACTGGTTAAAGAATTTTGATTAAACATATCAGTATATGAAATCTGATGATATGAAAAATAAATAATCGGATAAAAGATTGAAATGTTAAGTGGGTATCTTACAACATAGGTGTTGTTCCATACCGTTTGGAATCTCCTTATCTTTTCTTTTACTAATTTGTAATCTTTTTTAACAATTGTTACCTAACTACTTTTCAAAAAATTTATCAACCCTCATTTTCACTGGCAATTTCACAAGCATATATTGAAATACTTCGCAGTTATGATAAGGTTGTCTGATGGCTTAAAATGCCTTAAAATATACATTTCACTTTGAGCTAGATATTTTAATATTTCAATTTGTAATCCTTGTTTAAAATTGAAGTCAACTTAAGACAATAGTTTATTCAGGTAATAAAATAAAGTTTTTTGTGATTTCAAATGGATGTTTTGATCACGTAACGAACATTTATTATGAACTTCAATGTTGTACAAAACTCGCCTCGGCCCAAGTCCAAAACAAAATTATTGTGCAAAGTCTGTTACATAGAACAATTCATCGTGATCTTTGGTACATATAAAGTGCTGGGGCAAGCGTAATTTTTCCTTCTTAAGAAAATATTTTACGAAAAATGCAGCTTACCAGCATAAAAGGGGGTATTATCCACTCTTTATCACGATTTATACAAAATTGGAAAACTACACACAATTCCCCAGGTAAAATTTTTCAGTTAACGGACATGCTTCTCTTGTTGATTCACACAGAATATCCTCAATTTAACCTTTTTATCACTTGTGCCAGTCAAATATTAACACGATTCATAAGCATAGTAAATGCCATCTAAAGTATGAAGTGAGTAGTCGTCACACTCTATTATGACATCATATCTATGTAGTTAAGAGAAGTGAGGTACAGTTTAAACAGTTTGATATTTTACGGAAAGCCTTATTCTAGCCGCGTTTGCTTTTAATGATTGGCATTTTTCTCAATGTTCTTTAAAGATACATTAAATTCCAAATTCAAGTATTGTTTTGAATCGTGGCCCCATTTCTTTGGATATAGTTTTACCTTTTTTCTAGCCTTTTGTTTTCTTTTTCTTTTTTTGAGTTTTTGATGAGAATTCTTCAACTTTTTCTTTTTCTTAAATGATAAATAAAAACAATAAGTCATAAGCATTATTCTGTAAACACAAGAAATTTAAGTGCAATGACATCATGTACTTTAATAAATTACATCTTTTTTTAAGAGTCTTCCTCACTATAAGTTTTTATTAGGAAATTGTGTTTGTAAAATACGGATGCCTCCTTTGACAGTTTCTTACAAACATTGACGATCATGAAAAACATGTCAAACACCAAGATTAAAATCCAAAAATAAAAAAAAATATCAATTCTACCTAAATATCAAAATGACGTGGCCACGTGATGCCTTCGATTCAGCTATTATTTTTTTCTCACTGAAACTTCAATGAATGAAAAGATTGACGATATGAAAGAAAGCATGGATATTTACCTGGTTGTCGTGAAAACAGGGCTAGATGGTGTAAATTATAGTTGGTTTTGCTATTTATCAATAATATCAAGAAAAAAATACAAGGCAAAAATTTTTTTGAGCATATTTCTTATATACTTCATGACAATCAAAACAATTTAAAAAATAGAATTTGTCACAATATTTTTGCAATTTCAAATTTTCTGGTGCCAAAAAGTAAACAATTAGTTCTCGTTATCTCCCTTGTCAGACTTAGTATTAAAAGATTTTGACAAGCGATGTAAAAATCCTAGTAGGTAGATTTATATTCAAGAAATGTTATTTTGCAAATATCATTTAAAACATTTAAGGGTAAATGAAAAAAAATATTTTATTACACCAAAAAGTTGGTCTAAATGTTCTTTTTTCTAAATGTTAATGTATACAAAATGGCAGACAACAAATTCTGCATTTTTTCCTTCTTGTTTTGAAACATCTTGTTCAGGAAATTTCAACCTTCAGAGACTTGGAATTTGTTGAAAAACAGTTAACAAAGTAGGGATTTTTGTCACACCAGAAAGTTTATCATCGGAATGAAATCTTCAAGAAAAGCTAAATGGTATATCTGGACATGATGAGTATTACACGTAACTACACGTAGAAAGGAAAATATGAGGAAATCAGGGTGGTACATGCATGGGGCGAAGGCCGAGAGGATTTCAACTGTTCCTTTCAAGATCGAAATGTTTGAAATAGAGATCGAAAGATAAATGTAGTGGTGTGGTAGTCCCCGACTGATCCCCATCTGTAACTGACTGTATATTGAAATACAAGAGGCCCACGGGCCTTAAAGGTCACCTGAGTATTGTGTAACAACTTTCAAATAATTAAATTTAATTCATGTTTTAAACCATATGCCATGAAATAGACAATTCACAATTCTGAAAGAGGTACCATTGCTTATCATAATTATTTACCTAGCATGCTTACTCTATTTACTTAATACCCAGAGGTAGATCAGATAAACAAAGAGAAAATGCACTTCCACTTTATACAAAGTTGTGCACTTCACCCCAAAGGATCCACTGACCCAGGGGCCACATGTTTAAAAATTTTGCAAATTTTATCATAAAATGGTTATTTAATATCAAAAAGCAGATTTCAAAGCATAAATTTATTTTCAGACTATGTAACTCCCCCCCCCCCCCCTCCTACCCAGGGAGCATAAAAACCACTTTGCTGGATGCACCTTTCCTCATCATAAATAAATAAATATATATATATATATATATATATATATATATATATATATATATATATATATATATATATATATATATATATATATATACTTTGATCATTGGCATAAAATCCAGAAGCAAAGGAAAATATTTTCCAAAAAATTTATGTATTTTTACGATTTAATCAATAGAGCCCCGCCCTAACACCAGAACCCCTAATCCAAGGGCCATAAAATTCAAAATTTTGAAAGAGCCATTTTTGCTCATCATAACTATGTGCTTAATTTGTTTATTTGATACCCAGAAGCAGAGAAAAAGATTTTCAAAGAATTAATGCATTTTCACTGTATGATCTATAGAATCAATAGACCCCGCCCTAACACGAGAACCCCTGACCCTGGGGTCGTGAAATTCACAATTGTGGAGGAGGCACTCTTGTTCATCATAACTATGTACTACTAAGTTAGTTTATTTAATGCCCAGAAGCAGAGAAAAAGATTTTTTAAAGAATAAATGCATATTTACAATATAACCAATAGAGCCCCGCCCTAACATCAGAACACCTGACCCTTGGGCCATCAAATTCACAAATCTAGAAGAGGCACTCTTGGTCATTATAACTATGTACTTAGTTAGTTTATTTAATACCCAGAAGCAGAGAAGAAGATTTTCAAAGAAATAATGCATTTTCACTACATAATCTATATAGCCCCGCCCTAGGACTAGAACCACTGACCCTTGGGCCATGAATTTCACAATTTTGGTAAAGGACGCAATGCTCATTACATTCATGCAAACAGTTTGCCTGCTTGATGTCCAGGGGTAAAGAAAAAGATTTTTAAAGATTGCAATAATTTTATTGGTTTTGGCCCAACCCCTCAGGCCCCAGGGGGGGGGGACCATGAAATTCACAATTTTTGTTTCCCTCCTCCCATAGATGCTGCATACCAAATTTGGTTGAAATTGGTTCAGTGGTTTCAGAGTAGAAGCTGAAAATGTTCAAATGTTAACACACGATACACGACGCACGATGGACGACGACGGACGAAAACGGATAGCAATAGGTCACCTGAGTTACTCAGGTGACCTAATACCGTATAAGTAGAAATTTTGTCGAGACGCAAATTTAGCGATTGGTCCTTAAAATCTGGCAATTTATTTTAAGCGAGATGTGATTTTAGCGATTTTAAAATATGCATTAAAGAAGCTATTACAAATAAAACAATTAATTTTTAGCGATATTCAATTTTAGCGATCTCCGCACCCTCGCTAATAATGCCAAAATTAAATCCTCGCTAAAAACTCTACTTATACGGTAAGACAATAAAAACAAACAAAACCATGAAAACTTGGATGCACAGTTGCACATATTACATGAACATGAAATTGAATCATATACTACTTTGAAATATATGTGCCCGTTTTGGGTACCGTTTTTGGTATTTGTAGAAATCATACCATGGAAATATAAAAAAAAAAACTTTTGACTTTTGACAATGATAACTGAATAGTTTGTTTTAATCTGTTGAAAGAACTTTATTCGGTAATAGCCAATAATTGCCCCCAAAATCAAACTTTGATGGAGATATACTTAATTAAGTTCTAAAACAGGGGAGTATATGTTGACTTCAAAGCACTGAATATTTTCATAAGTAATGACGTCATATGTACGTAATGACGTCACAAAAATGACGTAAATTTCAGTTTTTTATGAATTTTACAGAAAAATATACGTATTTCGTCGATATTTTGAGTGAAAGTCACCGAGCGCATGTGTGTTCAGGATCAATATTTTGATATTATGTGTTACAAATATATCTGTTGTCAAAATGGTGAAAAATTTCATTGAATATGACTAAAAAAGACAAATATGGCAAATTGCCAATTTGCTTACAGCTTTAATGCTGCGTTAATAATTAGCTTTACATCCATTCAAATATCTTGAATAAAATTTATTTGTCAGATTTAAGCAATATGAGCTCAGAGAATATAATTTTCACCATTTTATTGAATGTGTTTTAACTTGATTTTAAACAGAGCAAGATTTACTTAATAGGAGGGTTCTAAATATAACATCTTTGTTACCATGGCAACCAAATTGAAAAGTTAGACTTTAACATCATATTTATTAAAGATATGCAAATTGTAGTAAATGGTGTGAAATTCAGCTAAATCGTAGACATCTCATGTCCACGACCCTATCTATAATTTTGATTTTTAAAGAGAATTGATATCAAAATCTTATTCAATGTTTCAACGAATAATGCTTGAAACGTAAAATAATTTTAGGCGCTTTATTTTCAAAAAAAATTAACCAAAGTCAAATATGATTAGTTATATTTCGCAGAAAGTCAAATTTGAGTGAAAATTCAAGAGGTCAAATATGTTGTTACCCAAACAGTTGTACTGTCAAAAAACCGCATGTAATATAAGGAAGCCATTTCAAATTTCGTAAGATTGTTATACCATGTTTGCGTCTTTGATTTGAACAAGGGATGCTTTCTCCTCTTTTTATTTTCTCCTGTAATCTAATGTGTTAAGCACAGAGTGTTTAGATTGTCTGCCCTAGGGTCTACTTCTGTTCCATTACCCGTTATTCTAGGCTTATACCCCATGATAGATTTACAATGAAAGAAAACCAAATGGCTTTTGAAATACAGTAGTTTACCTTTAGATGGGATACATCTGAGCTATCATCATCATCCTTGTCGTTAGGATCATCCTCGGTGAGATGTGAGTCGTCAACGCCATCGCTTTCAGATTGAACCTTTAAAATATTAATTTGATATATACTTCTTCTTAGAAAACCAAGCATGTGTTTCATTGTATATTTTGTTCATCAAATATAAATGACAATGTCCGTTATATCTGCATTCTATTGGTGAAGCAGAATTGGATTCTACACATCAGTATATGGAATCTGATACTATGAAATATAAACGATGGGATAAAAGATTGAAATGTTGAAAACTTGGTATATTAGTTGTTACCGTTTGCAATCTTCTTTCTTTCATTTTACAAATTTGTAAAATATCTTTCGAAAAGTCAATTGTTACATAATTCTTTTTTAAACAATGTTGAAGCCTAATTTCTACTAGTGCCATAATTTTACAAACATCTATATTTAAAAAAAATACTTAGTCTTCAATGGTTTGCATTTTTCTTAATTTTCGTGAAAGATATACCAGTATTAATTTCTAGATTCTAGTATTATTTTATATAGTTGCCCATTTTTTTTCAGATATTGTATTACCCTTCTTCTAGTCTTATTTTTTTCTTTTTTTTTTTTTTGTCTTCATGATACATGTAAGACTTCTTCCACTTTCTCTTAAATGAAAAAATAAAAATTCAATCACATGCATTATTCTTATTCATCATCTCATGACGTCTCCATATCAGTGAAATATTCTGGAGAGGGACGTTAAACACTATACAATCTATCAATCAATCTTATTCATTATCTCAATAAATTATGTTTTCAATGTTTTCAACTGGTAGGTTTTTCTTGTACGTTTTTTGTCGGGTGGAGCTTAATAGAAGCGGTTGAAAAGGGAACGCAGCTGGATTGTGTATAGCTACCTATATACACAGGATGTTACCTGAGTGTATTATCTGCATGCGTTTTTCTACCACATTGTAAAGCAAAGTCGTTTTTTCGTGCTTAACTCTTAAATTGAAATGCATAAAATAAAGTATGGTTTTGTTGCGGACAGAATTCTTCTCATATTCGTTTTTTTTTTCAATTAATAATTTTAATAAATTGACAATTTAGGTATACATGTACTGTGTGTTTGTCGTTTTAATCTGGGGACGCAAAAAGGAATAATTCAAATTACACGACGTGTATGCAGAAAAAAGGAAGAAAGTAGATTATAAATAATTAGTCTCCTTGTAAACACTTATCTAACTTAGAATCGATGATTTGAGAATAAACTTTGAAAAAAAAATAAAGTAGACTGGATAAATATTTTTTCGGTAAACACTTCTTGATTTTTTGGTCTGTAAAAATGGCCAGGGTTTCGGACCGGGGATAATCTCAAATCACAGGCAGACACAAAATTCTCAAAAAATGACTCCCTACACATATTATCCAATCGACAATTCAAACGCCTCGAAACAGACTGTGGTGAAGTGAATGATCATGTAAACAAATCAGATGAAGAGATCAAACGACTCTCCAAAGTCACCACAGCAAACTGTAGTGTCAGCATCCTCATCGAACACACTACAGACACCTGCAAATTCAGTCATCCCTCCGGACACCCCACAGACTACCGTTATTTAAGTATAAGTCACATTATCCAACGATCGGGTATACGATGAGAAACCGATGCGTTTTTTGATGAAAATAGCGTGGTTGCCGGCCGGGGACCACTAGTGATCGGACGGTGACTGAGTCTTTTTTGCGAATCGGTGGGGTCATCGGTAGGAAATAATTCGTAGTTAAAATTCAACGATGTCTCAAACGATGCCTCACATCGCTTCTCATCGGCAACCCATCATTAACACATCTTTCAAGGATCGGTCGATGTTTGACCGAGCATCGTCCAATATCCGTTGATTCTGGGATCATCGGGGAGTTTAGTGGTGTTCAACAGATAACGACTGATTATTGGTCGATGTTCGACCAAACATTGGCCCCTAGTCAACCGATGTACGAACGATGTTCACCAATGTATGAGCGATGTAATATACATCGGCCAATTATCCTGAAACATCGTTTTATGATTAGCAATGAATCGCTGGGCCTTTGTAAGTCCGGCCGGCAACCACACCATTTTTCTCATAAAACGTATTGGTTGCAAATCGTATGCACATCGCTGGATAATGTGACTGATACTTTTAGGACTACTTGGCCGATGTGGACCGATGTTGGGGCATCGTTAACACCACGGATTACTACCGATTACCACCGGTCTACGGCTACCGGCCGGGAAATGTGACCTAGGCATAAAGGACAATTTCTCGGCAATTCAGCCCGTGGTGCGTCACGGTTTATCGATTCAACAGAACCGGCCAACCGAAAAAATAGCGGTACTAATAGGAACGAAAATTAACCTACAAAACCGGAGAAGCTAACGTGTGATGCTGATTTTAGTCTACATTCAGTTAATTTGAATTACAAGCACAATAATAGCGATCTTACCCACCAAAAGCAAGAAATCTTCCGAAGCGTCAAATATATGAGAAACTCTAGGTGTTATGTTTCTGGAATTGACCCCGATTCCTCAAAACAAGGAATATTAAACTATATTGAAAGAAAATGTGTCAAAGTAACACACATAGTTCTTTTCCCCGCACGATCACGCTGGTCACAGATGACGGCAAAGATCAACGTACCGCTTGATCACGCCCAACATGTAGAGAGCTATGGATTCTGGCCAGACGGTATATCTTGTCGCAAATGGTACAGTTCTCGCGATTGGGAGAACAGAAACAGAAGTCAAAACTTCACTGAAAGAAACCACAAACGTCGCGAATGGTGGACAGAATATGACTAGTTTCTGACTCAAACCCTACTGTTACAATCATGCATAAATGTCTTTTCAGCATTCTAAAGTTATCTAAACTTTTAGACCATTCTGGTTGTGATTTAGCCGTTATTTCTGAACATACACTCAAAGGTAGCAGTACTTGCAAAAACTATCTTGACTCTGTACATAGAGACTATTCAAGTTTTAGTAAAGTATTTACCGATGTTGAGTTACACACCTCTTTAAATTTTGTTGGTAAAGGTGGTGTAGGCATTTTATTTAAATATCACTTGATTATTCCATCAAAGAGGTAACTATTTGTAACCCAAATCGCATAACTGGTGTTGAACTTACTGACACTAAGGGAAATGTATTGAACGTTTTTGTTTTTGGAGTATATCTCCCAGCAGATAATAATATAGAAACATACATTCAAGAACTCAATCATGTGGAAAGCCTGTATTGTCATTATAGATCTTATGGTGATGATATCATAGCTGGTGACTTTAACAGTAGTGTTTAAGTCATCTCAATACAAATGTTACAAAATCCAAACTGTTGCTAGACTTAGTAAACAAATGTGAACTTTGTATGCCTGTCAAAGATTTTCAAACGGCAGGTGAATCGTATACTTTTGTCCTTAAAAGAACAATGCTTGGCCATGTCCTGTTTAACAAATGTATGTAAAACTCATTACTCTCATATCTAATTTTTCGAGAAGGTGAATTCTGTAATACTTCTGATCATTTGCCTATATAAGTCTTATTTAAGTTTGAACATCCTCGCCATTGCTTGCAAACTGCTAACTTAAAATTAACGGTTTGGCACAAAGCGACCTCTGACAATTTAGAATGCTATAGGTCGTCTATGCAGCCTGAATTGGGCAGATTGGTAGAGTCTGAAATATGTTCAGTTGCCGATATGAACTGCTTTTATCAAGAACTTTGCAACATTATTATCAATGCGTCAAATAAATCCTCAGACAGGGTTGAATCCCCACACTCGACCAGGGTGGACGACGGACGTTAAAGAACTACATTCAACTGAACGTTATCTCCGACGCATATCAATAAATGAGGGAAGGCCAATAGGCATGATACATGTCTCATATCGAAAAAACAGACGCGCAAAAAAAAAAAATCAGACGCACTCATTATTCAACATGAAAATATTATGCTAAACGTTTATAAAGATCTAGATGAAGCGGCAGAATGTGATTTACGCTTGTTCTGGAAGCTAGTAAAAAGACAGAAGGTTAAAACCTCTCGAACATATCCGGAAATTATATCAAACGGAGTATTTCATTGCGATCCATCAGGTGTCAAGCATGCATTTTGCTCCTCCAAAGAATCGTCTTTTAATGAAAGCTTTTACTCTCAAATGGATTCAAGATACTCTACCATCAAAAAACAGTGTCTACAATCACCCGATGACATTCAAGGCGGCTCAATTTCTACCGCTGAAATATCAGAAATATTTCATAATCTTAAGCGCCGTAAAGCTCCCGGACCAGACCTTACTACCGAAGAGCATCTATGTTCGGAGGCGATCACGTGATTCAATGTATCGTGAAACTCTTTAACTCCATTATACACCTTGGGAAAATACCAAAATTCTGGAAACAAGGGTTCATCGTGCTTCTATTTAAAGGCGGAGACCAACAGAAAACATCATGTACTAGTTATAGGCCTGTTGCTTTACTATCATGCTACCTGAAAATCTTTGAAACTGTAATACACTCAAGAATTCGAGATCTTATTATCAATCCCGGCCATTTTCCCTGCAAACAACACCAAGGGTTTCAAAAACAACGGGGTTACTTGACTGCATCGTTCAACACACAAAAATCCATTTTTCATAATATTGAGCAAGGCAGCAATAGCTTTTTAGATAATGCCAAAGCTTTCGTCACGGTTTGGAGACATGACCTCCTCGTTAAATTGTACGAACTAGGTAATTCGGGTACACCTTGGTCGATCATGAATGACTGTCACACCGATACATCTAGTGCAATCGTTGTTAACCAAAAAAATCTAAATTGTTTCCAATTTTACAATGAGTACAATAAGGTGGAGTTTAGTCATCTTTCTTATATCTTGTGTACATAAATGAACTTGTTGTCAACCTCGAAAAATCTAGTATAAATACCGGCATCCTTGGAATAAACAGTAATTGACCTGCATTAGCAGATGATATTGCATGCATTGGAATAACCCCAGCTGCCTTACAAAATATGCTTAATATATCACACGAATATTCTAGAAATTGCGTTTTTCCTTCAATGCTCAACAATCATGCATACTACAAATGCGTACCAAAGGCTCCAAATCAGATACAGCTTGCATTTGGAAACTGGGTGATATTACAATCCCTTGTTCCCTAACGTATAACCATCTGAAGATCATCATTAACGACAAACTTAACATTTCACACAGGATTCTTTCAGCGTGTCGCAACCTTAACAAAAAAATACTAAAGTAAACTATAGTTTACTAAAGTTTACTATAGTTAACTATAGTACCATAGTTAAAACTTTGGAACTTTGATTTACTATGGTGAAAACTTTGGGACTTTGATTTACTATAGTAAAAACTTTGGAACTTTGATTTACTATAGTAAAAACTTTGAAACTTTGATTTACTATGTTAAAAACTTTGAAACTTTGATTTACTATGGTAAAAACTTTCGAACTTTGATTAAGTACTATAAAACCCTTAGAATAATGTTTTTGCTTTCCATTCAGTACATTTTAAGAATTTTTAAGAATAAGATTCTTTAAAATTCAGAGAACGTTTTTAGAATACGACCTGTTCCCTAAAAGAACGAGCACAAGAAATGAATTAATGTTAACCCACTGACCAAAGTTTAACTCTGTTTGATATGGAGAAACAAAATTAAGATTAAGTGAATTAAGAAATGCAATTTATTTACATTATAAATGACTGTATGAAAAAACACAAAATATCATGCATATAAAGATATAATGCAGAATCAGAAAAATTGAACAATTGAAAATATAATCAATTTTGTTTCAATAGATATCGCGCATATCTTAGCATCCGACAGCCGAGCCTATAAATCATATCAATTTACAGAAAGATCTTCGAGAATTCTTTTAATCTCACGGATAAGAAATTTTAGGATTAAGAAACTTAATTGCTAGCATGGGTCTGCCGTGTCAGATGTTTTACATAATTTAATTAAAGGATGTAAATTAAATATTTATTGTAAAAATGGTCTCTTGCACCGGTAAATAAGCAATATTTATTATTATTTATGGAAAAAAATTATCATAAGATAAAAAAATCCGTCATATAGAATCAAAATATTTGCTTCCTTAACTACAGATCACTTTTTTCTACTGTTAAATGTAAATATTGAGTTTAAATTAATTACTTTGCATATTTGAATTAAGATGAACAACAAAACCAGCCTAAACAAACCAATATCATCCCCCCTTAAAACAGGCTAAAAATAATAAAACAAAATAATAAAACAAAATACAAAAAAAACTTTAATACTTTGATTAACTGTAGTAAAAACTCAAAAAAAAAATATTTAACACAATTATGAATTGAAAATTAATCATTTAACTTATACAGGCATACGGCAAGAGATACTTGCAGATTTAAAGAAATATAACTTTTGTAGAAATGGATTTATTCATAAAGCAGATATTCCATGTAATATCAAAATCTTTGTACTAACCAAAAAAGGATCAAAGCCTATGTGTGATATATTAAATAAATCAGTAATAAAACCTTTTGGTATTGGAAAATGGGCAAAATTTTCACCTTGACAGATACACACTGGATAGAAATTTATTGTCTGCCTTTTTTAACAACCCAAAATAGTAAATTAAAATGGCTTCAATACAGAATTAATCACTATATATTGACAACCAATAGTCTTATGTTTGAAATAGGTAAAACAGACTCTAACCTATGTACATTTTGTGAAGAAGAAACAATATTTCATTTCATTTAGCAATGTCCAATTGTAAAAGAATTTCTCGATGGTTTTGTAAGACATTGTCATAAAAAAGACACTGTATTAAATCTAGATTGTAAAACTTTTATATTTGGAGATATAAGTAAAACAATATCATCAAAATCATTAAATATTTTGCTTATGTCAATGAAGCAATATATTTACAGAGTTCGTTGTCAACACCTCAGCCTTTCTATCCATGGTTTTCTGAATGAATTCAAATTTATTTATAAAACATTGAAATATACAGCCAGAGAAAGTGATAAAATAGATGAGTTTAACGCCTCCTGGCAAAAATGGCGATCAATACTCTCAAACTAATCCCAGGTAGCACAAAACATTTTCAAAACATTTTATTAGTGTTGTAAAAAGGTTTTTTCGAAACATTTCAGACTAAACATTTTAAAAATATTTTAAAAACATTTCCTCTTCTCATTATAACATTTTGAAAACATTTTTAAAATGTTTTCAAGAAGCTTATGATTAAATCCTTTTGAAACATTTTTCTAAAATATTTTTGAAACGTTTAAAAAATGTTTCAAAAGGTATGTTTTGCTTTCAAATATCAAAGATTTTTATATTACGTTTTAAAAACGTTCTAAAAACATGAAATAAAACATTCCTTTTCCAAAAACATGAAACATTGCATGAATACGTTTCTGAAACATTTGGAAGGAACGTTGTCAAAATGTTTTTGAAACATTCTTAATTCATTTAAGGGTATTTATAGCTTCCAAATATTAAAGATTTTATAAAACGTTTTAAAAACGTTCTTAAAACATGAAATGAAACATTCTTTTTCTGTAAATCGGAAACATTGCAAATACGTTTCTGAAACATTTGTAAAAAACATATTTTAAAAACATTTTTAAAACATTCTTAATATTGCTGTTACTAGTAGTTAAAAACATTCAATTTCGGATATTTTTCGGCCTAGACAGTGAAAATGTTTATTTAAAACATCAACTAAAATAAATATTTTCACTACGATTGAAACAGTTTAATTATAGTTTTTGAACATTTTTTGGAAACATTTTCAAAATGTTTCTGAAACATTTATGTAATTGCGGCACAATTTATTCATTTAGTGACTTTAAGTTGTGACTTTAAGAGTATATATGTTATGAGAATGATTTTAGAACATTCAATTTAATTTGTTTCCTTTTTTAAAAAGATTTCACTTTTCATTGCTGCTGTTATTTTCAAAATGTTCTTAAAACATTCAAATAATGTATGATTGCGATTTTCCTAAAAATTAGTTTTAATATGAAAAAAAACGAATAATATAGAAAGAATAGTGTTGAAATAAGGAATTAAAATAATTTTTTAATTGAAAGATTTTTTCCAGTATTTTATAATGATTTCTAGTTTTGGCTTATTGATTAAACAAACATATATAGGGACATAGGCTCTGTAGGGACATATGCTCTGTATGTCTCTGTATAAAGTCCTTTGATTAAAACAATAAAAAAAATTAAAATATAAATAAATGTATAAAATCATAAGCATTTAAAACTCTTAATGTCTTTTTTTTTTTAAATGTTCTTCATCAAATCTGTGATCCACTCCCAGAATTTTACTCTGAGGCATTAGATAGGGATTGGCGCACTGGTCAGTTTCAGTGTCATGATAACCTTGTTATGCAATTCTCCTGCTGGGCAGCGCGTTACAGAGTATAGTGGTTTGCTGCTTATCTAGGCCAAATTTTGAATTCTGGTAAACAAGATGTGCGCGCTTACTCCGTGCCGATTTGAATGAGAAGACTTTGCACCATATAGACCACAATAATAACCTCGGGATTTATTAACTTTGGATGGTAAGAATTATTCCTTTATCATAGACTTTAATAGATCTTTTTAAAATGACTTTTATACTACCAGTGCATGATCAATAACTTTGTACAAATGTATGTAGCAATGACAAAGCGTTAAGGTTATATACATGTATTTGATTTGAATATTTCATTCTTAAAGCAACACAATTATATCCTTGATTCAGGTATTCGTGTCTTTGTGAAATTATAGTCATCAAACAATATGTTGATTTAAAAATAACATTTCTTTACAGCATGGTGTTGGTTGCATCATCCGTATTTTCAAATTCCCACATTCAAAAGACCCGCCTTTGGTGAAGGCAACGGTGTACGTAAATACTATTACTCTTCAACATGTTCAATAATACTGTCAGAGTAATTATTTTTCTGCTTTTTTCAATGCAAATGAGGAAACAACTTATATTTGATATAATTATTTAAAATATTTTTTGTATATTTTCATTGATCATCTTAAGATACATTAGATGTAGAACGCTGATACAAACACAATTTTCCTTGTCTTTACAGGTTGTGCTATTCTTTCCGAGGGGCAGATTCCTTTATCAGCCTTTTCAGTGTATGTGATTCTAACTAAGTCTTATAGATCCGCCACTCTGTTCTACCTATACAGTGAACATAGGATTTCTGTGATTCTGTTCTTTTAAAATTTAGTGAATGGATTAGACGCCGTTTTCACCCTTTAAAAACCCGGTGACTTGAAAGAAAATGAATTAAAACTTGCGGTATTTAAAATATAAATAAATTATTTACAGACAGTAAATAATTAAAAATCATTAGGGTTCTCTAAGGTTCTCTAGAGTTCTCTAAGGTTCTCTGTTTAGTAGTACCCTAAAACTTGTACCGAGAATGGAATTTAAATGTGATTATCATATTGAATATGGGTTTGTATTAAAGGTTCAAAAATTAAACATAATTTGTGTTTATTTCTTTTAAAATATGAATATATCATTATTTAATGAGAAAAAGTAAAATTTCAGGAAAAATACTTTTGTAATCTGGACTTGAATGTTTTGAAAACGTTTTAAAAACCAAACAAATTAAACGTGAATAAAACATTTTTGAAAATGTTTTTGTTACATTTTAAAACAATGTTATGATAACATTTGTTGAAATATTTTGTAAAACGTTTTAAAAACATTAAAAAAAACCATACAAAATCACGTGATTAAAACATTGTTGTAAAACGTTTTTGTAACATTTTAAGAAAATGTTCCGGAAACATTTGCTGAAATATTTCACTAAAATGTTTTAAAAACGTTTAAAAAACCATACAAATTTACTTGAATAAAACATTATTGAAAAAGTTTTTGAAACATTTTAAGAAAATGTTCTGACAACATTTTGCTGAAATATTTCACAAAAATGTTTTAAAAACGTTTAAAAAACCATACAAAATCAGGTGATTAAAACATTTTTAAAAATGTTTTCGCAACATTTTGAAAATGTTTTAAAAACATTTTTAAAATGTTTTTGTGTTAGCTGGGAATATCAATAATCCCTGTCTCAAAACTAGTTTTGCTACCTACTCTATCTATAACCCACTTTCTTTTATAATATAATCTCTTTCTCTTTCTTTCTCTTGCATTCTCTCTCTTTCTCTCTCTCTTTCCTCTCTCTCTCTCTCCCTCTCAAAAAATGAATGCTGCAATGAAATATTGTGTTCATCTTGTATGTTTGTACTATATAGCATTGTGGAATTCAAATTAAAAAAACTATAGTAAAAACTCTGGAACTTTGATTAACTATAGTAATAACTTTCGAACTTTGATTTATTATCGCGAAAACTTTGGAACGTTTATATACTACAGTAAAAACTTTGGAACTTTGATTTACTATAGTATTTTTTTGTAAGGGAAAGGACAAAAGTCATATTATGCGCTGAACGATATTGGATAGATCTATATTGTGCTACCCACAGTCCTCTACGGCTGCGAATTATGGAACAACCTTTCTACAGCTGATTACCAACGCCTGAATGTTTTTCAACAATTCGTTTGAAATAATGCTCAGAATCTCCCAAGAAAGACACGATCTGTGAAAGTCTTTTCAATGTTCTACCTATCAAATCCGAAATCAATGTCCGTAAACTGCCTTTTCTCGAGCGACTTTGTCGCATGGATCATCGTTCTCTTCCGTAAAAAGTATTTTGACACGGTTATATTCATTTTTGGAAAGCATATCAACCAAACAACTTGGTTTCATACTCGATGTCATCTCAGTTTTATATTCTTATGACCGAATATCTGCGCACTTGGCTCACAAATGGCTTATTTGCACAGAAACATATCTGGAAAAAGATCATCAGATCTTCAGTATCAAAACAACATACCACACAACGGAACAATAGAATGCTAAACGACTTTGATTCGTTTCCTGTCTTTAACCCGGAATCAGAGCCCCTCTTTTGTACGGACAATTCCTTCCAACTCTTATGAATTCCAGTTGTGTCAATTTATTTGTAAACTCGTATCCAGTCCTCCCGATCAGGCTCCAAACATCTGCAGATTCTGTGGCAAAATCTTTCTAGATATATTGATGCACATCACTTGCTTTTGTTCGCTAACATCGAATTTACGTAATTGCCGGTGAGAAGACATTTCCAACAATTTTGATGTTCACCTCTCAGCAGAAATCTTTGCAATGACGAATGACATGATTTTTATTCTTCTTCTTGGACGTAATTCCGTTCCTTTGCTATCTGATGAAGATCTCCAGTTTAAAAAGACCAGCTTTCGTTATACACGTAACGTAGCCACATGCTTCAACCGAGTCCTTAAAGTTCAGTAGCATTTTGCAAGCGGACAACATAAACACCCAAATTTAATAGTGGCCTTCAAATTGCAAATTTGTGAATAGATCAATTTGATTTCCTTATTTATTTATTTATTTTTATTTTTATTTTTTTATTTTTTTGACAACTTGTAATTTTTCAGTTGTTTTGCTATTTCTTTTTCATTTTACTATTTTTGACATTTATTTGCATGCATTCTCTCCATTGTTTATATGTTAATTTATCTATATATATTCACAGTACCCGCATCGTTATTCTTTACAGGATACACGATACGATAGGATACACGCACGATACGATAGGATACACGCACAAACGATAGGATACACGCACAAACGATAGGATACACGCACAAACGATAGGATACACGCACGTAGGACAGGATACACGCACGATAGGATAAACGCAAAACACGATAGACCTGATAAACGATCTTCACGATAGGATAAACGCAAAACCTGATAGGATTGTTTCAAAATGCGGAACGTTTTCTGACGAGACGAAAAAAAATTATTAAGGTCTTCCGTTTCCAACGGAAGACCTTCTACTGATTCTGTTGGTCAAGATTATTATTCTTTTTTTTTCTTCTACTTCCTAGAGGCCAACTTTGAGGCCTCATAGCTCACTCATTTCTCAACGGATTTCGCTCAATATTTCAGAAGTTATAGACGTTTATAAACTCTATCAGAATGATGACTAAAATTTCAAAAAGTTACTTCCGGTTTTGAGTTATTCCCCTTTAAACGAAAAATCATAGGCTTTCGTTTCCGGATAAAGGCTCAGAGACCACAAAAGCTGGAGCAGAAATATTACTTGTTTTAGATAACAGAAGGAATGAAGTTGTGCACATCGGTTTTTGTTTTTCGATTTCTGCATTTCAAATGGCGCTATATAGGGGTAAAAAATTAGTACGCCTAAAAGAGCGAAAATTTTATAGATATTTTCCTTTTTATCTTGAAAACTAAAAATATTTTGTTAAGACATGTTGAATAAAAGTTGTGCATAATTACAAGCACTTTCATTTGATATCATTAAAAAGGGGCTGGCCCCTAAAATTAGGGATCTAGGGTCCTTGAAAGTTTTTGTTTAATTTCTCAAAAAGTATTGAGAATTTATAATACGTCAAATTAGCAAAGTTGTTCAAAATGTCAAGCTTCATCTAATGAGGTTGTCAAAATACGTCCGGGGACGTCACTTCCGGTCAAACCGGAAGTAGTCAAAAATTGCATATTTTTGTTGTTCTTGACAGGTTTTTGGATATCATATGTCACTGGAAGCTTACATTTTAATTTTCCGTCCGTTGACGGTACTTCCGGTCAAACCGGAAGTTGCCAAAATGGCTTGATTTTGCAAAAATGAACATAGATTTGGAGGATTACACCATTTTTCGACTTCATTACTCTTTTTTTTTAAATGAAAGTTACTTCCGGTCAAACAGGACCGAAGACCTACTCGTTGCTTTGCAACGAGCTCGGCTCTAGTTTTGTTTAGTTACTGCAATATTTCAATTTAAATGCAGTGTACTTGCAAAGCTTCAAATCTAAATTATAAAGTACATTTAATTATTATAATAAAAAAAATTAGATCACTGTTAATTTCACAAAAGTTGTTTATTTAAATATTTTTTTGACAATGATTAAATGGATTATTATGAAATGGACACGTTATTTTTTTTTTTTCTACCCAAGGGTGTGGATTTACGATTATATGTGTAAATGTTGAAATTATGGATATTTTTAAACATATAACATGTAATTGTTGCACAAAAATCCCTTACATAATTATGTGTCGTTTCTCACGGGTACTATTAAAAATTTATGAAACTCATTTAATAGATTTATTATTCATGAAAAAAATACATTTGTTCCTAATAAATTTATCTACAAGTACTAAATTATTTCATGTAAGAAGTTTGCGCAATAAATTAAACATTTGTATTTAATGTCTAAAGCTTGTAATCTGTGGTGTGTATATCAAAAACCCGCAATTAAATATTAAAATATTAGGGAAAAAATACATGTAGAGGACCGTCGAAAGAAAGGTCCAAAGAAATCGGCTTTAAAGAACTGTTTAGTTAAAGAAAATTAATTTCCTGAGTAGAAATCTAAATAATTGTTTATATAAAGGCGCTCTGCATTTACATGTAAACTGTGTTAACAGAATATTAATCTGCTACAACTGCACATGTACATGTACGTTTACGCTAAGCTCTCACTTATGTACATGTAAACATTTAATATCAGATACTTAAAACCTCGTATTAATTAACTAACATTGAAAGATAAGATACTTTTTTTCTTTACAATACAAAACACAATAAATTAAAAAAAATATTAAAAGGGTGAAATGCGACTTTTCCAAGTAAATAATAATAAACTTTTGCTACTAAATTTGGTGTGTACTCTTTCTTATGCAAATGAATTAAAAACCCTGAAAATTATTTTAGACTTACCCGGTAATCTCATAAACGGCATATTCGAAGGGCGGGATGTTGAAAGTCCGTATCCAATTCAAAATTAGATAAACATGATCTAACCAAATAGCTAAAAATAATATTGACTTCTTAAATAAAGTTATATAGGTATGGTTTAAATTGATTGGGTGCAATACATTTACTCGTCTTGCATGGTCAAGGCGGAATCAGACTTCTTTTTTTATCATTATAGAAAAATACCCTAAAAAATAATGCGAGCAATTTTCATAGTTTAGAATGTTAGAATTATTTCGATCTTTTTTTTTATTATTAAAGAAATTGTTTCCTAGAACTAATTCTGTCTGTAACCCGATGAAAACCTGGTAATCCGAAAGAAAACCCGATGATCCGAAAGTGCATGTACCATAAGTGCTGTAAGACTTATTTACATAAACATTATGGAAACATCGTACAAAGAAAATAAATCAGCGGATTGAATTAAAGGACCCTGTTTCATTATATTGATTTAATAGATTTTTTATTTAAATTCAAGCAAGGAAATGATTTTCTTAATCCATAAATTGTACAATTTTTTAATTGATTTAGAAAAAAATCTTTTATGAGTGTACATGTAGTTCACACAAGCTATGAACAGAATCCCGATAATGCTTACTGTTTGAAACAATGAGAGAGAGCAGTTCAGGTATGTTGACCGTGAACACACTGGGGCCGAGCTCTCATTTAGGGGGATAGGGGAGAAGGGGAGGGGTGTTATCATAACAAAAATTGCACTAAAAATAAGCAGATAACATATGGAATGAATTTGTACTAGTCAGCTCAGCGTAATTAACTTGGCGGAGATAGCACACGTGGGCGCGATCATATAGAAGCAGATAAAGAGGTAAACAAATAAAAGTTGAACTTTAACCTGGCCAGTTCCAAGAAATGAATCGTTTATTAGGAAAGGCATTTGGTTAGGAGGTAGAAGAAACCAATAGTATGGAAGTGACCAGAGGTCAAATATTTGGATAAATTAACTACAGAAAACAATATTTAAAGATTATGCAAAAGATCGGCAATTATTTTAAAAGTGCATTAAAAGTTTAAAAAGTATTCAAGTTCAGAATAATAGTAATTAAAATTCAGATCATAATAAAAAGTAATTATTGCAAATTTCGAACGAGTTACAAATATGGAGATGGAAATCTACAAACGTAAACCTGGTATGAAATGAACGGCCAGGATAGACAAGATTTCAGTGGAAAGCTGAATCTTGACTGCCTAGGTTGTATTTCATACAGGTTGGGTAACATCTCCACTCCCCAACCATGGCGGCGGCTCAGGTCCAGAAAGAAAATGTCAAGGAATTAAATAAATAAAATAAAAGAAACAAATTGAAATGAATTCATTCCGGTACCTCCACAAGCCAAGCGAGAGTTTAAAAGGAATAGCAAAGAATAGTCATCCCCGTACCTCTTCACGAGTCACAGTGAATGAGGGTACCTTAAAATGAAGATCGAAAATTTTAATTTTTTATTTTTTTTTTTTTTATAAAATATGGTGGAGAAATGGGGTCGGATTCAGAAAGAGGGAAAGCCTTTGAAAGTTCTCTAAGTCAACCACCAGACGAGGATTAGTGCACGATCCCGCTGGATATTCGGACAGAGGACTCGAATAGGCGAGACTTGGACCAGAGCCGTCAGACGATCTACGAGGCCAAGAGACCTACAAAAATATTAACACTCTCTGGGTAGGAGAATTTATAGGACTAACACGTTTTGACAAACTTTTGCCGACCGTGCGTTTAATAAAACAGACGAAACGAACTAAAAACGAACTAAAGAAATCCTAATTGTGCAAACAGGACATTGTAACTACTACCAACCCGTCCTTTGGTGACCAGAAGCACGAACAATTTTATATATTTGGATAACTACAGTGGTTCCGTGCCGAAGCCCTTGCTTCCGATTCTAAGAGCATTATCCAGTTGTTGGACAGTTTATTTGTGTCCTATGAATAAGACTTTGAAAAAAATGACAGTACAGGTAGGACAGTATATACATGTATATATATATATATATTTTTTTTTTAAAAATGCCTACCTTTGTTTTGCAAGATTTTTTTTTTCCGACGATGGTTTTTAGAATATTGTCATATTGTTGAAATTATTTTTTACATGGGCAATGTTTTATAATTTACCTGATATAACGATTGTTGACGTTTATAAAGAAATATTTAAAAAAAAATGCTTGCAAAATGGGAAGTATTTTCAGGTTGAATTTATGAGACAAATAAAGAGAATAATTCTATAAATGGGATGGGTCTTGAGCCATAGAAGGGGACCCCGTTGACCATTTGTGTACTTGAACAAGTTTCACAGAAATAAATCCTAGATGGGATGGGCCTTGAACCATAGTAGAGGACCCCGTTGACCAGTTGTTTACAGACTCTTGCGAGAGTTTCTAATTAAAACCAATAAATGGGAATTTTAAGGGCCTTTAAATATAGAAAAGGGAAACCCTTATACCATTATTGAGGTTAAAGGTTAAGTCGGGACTTTATAATAGTCTACCAAACAAGGGGTTTGGAGAGAAATATTCGAAGGGAAAATGATCGTAGTGGAAGGTTATGTGCCTAGATATTTTACATTCTTCCGAATAGCTCGAGAATCATTTCTTCTTTCATAAATAATAATGACTTAACTTTTAAAGATTTTTTTTCAAAGCAGAAAGATCGAGTATGCGTCAAATATAGGACTATATGTATGTATTTTACAGGGATAATGTCTTATAATTAAAGTGTTTATCATGCGGCACTGTAGAAATTATTTTTGTCAATTGTGAACAGGGGATACATTTAACAACCAAATGATATTTTTGTGAAAAGTGTCTTAATCCATACAATGAGAATAATTATGTTCCATGAATTGTCAAAGCATTAATTTTGTTTTTGTGAATCGAGCTTTGTAACATTTTTTTTCGTCACTACTGTGTTTTTCTGAAAAAAAAAAGCCACCACTGCCCAGAGGGTGAAAAGATATCAACCAAGAAAATTGTACATAGTATTTTTCGCGTTTGTTGTGTTTTTAAATATTGTAATTTTTTTAGAGAGTGTATCTTGTAATTCTATATCTTTGTGTGTTCACTTTAATTGCATAATATATAGTAATATGTTTTTCTGTATTTCTATTTTTAAAGCCATCTGAAAATACGTAATTTTAGAGAAATAATATTTAAGTCGGCGCGATAAATTCAAATAATTATCACTTTGATACTCGGTTTGATGTAAAATCCCGTATTATAAGCACTGTAAACAAATCTAGAGGACAAGATTTTCGACAGAAGGGGGAATTTATCATAACAAAAATTGCACTAAAAATAAGCAGATAACATATGGAATGAATTTTTACTAGTCAGCTCAGCGTAATTAACTTGGCGGAGATAGCACACGTGGGCGCGATCATATAGAAGCAGATAAAAAGGTAAACAAATAAAAGTTGAACTTTAACCTGGCCAGTTCCAAGAAATGAATCGTTTATTAGGAAAGGCATTTGGTTAGGAGGTAGAAGAAACCAATAGTATGGAAGTGACCAGAGGTCAAATATTTGGATAAATTAACTACAGAAAACAATATTTAAAGATTATGCAAAAGATCGGCAATTATTTTAAAAGTGCATTAAAAGTTTAAAAAGTATTCAAGTTCAGAATAATAGTAATTAAAATTCAGATCATAATAAAAAGTAATTATTGCAAATTTCGAACGAGTTACAAATATGGAGATGGAAATCTACAAACGTAAACCTGGTATGAAATGAACGGCCAGGATAGACAAGATTTCAGTGGAAAGCTGAATCTTGACTGCCTTGGTTGTATTTCATACAGGTTGGGTAACATCTCCACTCCCCAACCATGGCGGCGGCTCAGGTCCAGAAAGAAAATGTCAAGGAATTAAATAAATAAAATAAAAGAAACAAATTGAAATGAATTCATTCCGGTACCTCCACAAGCCAAGCGAGAGTTTAAAAGGAATAGCAAAGAATAGTCATCCCCGTACCTCTTCACGAGTCACAGTGAATGAGGGTACCTTAAAATGAAGATCGAAAATTTTAATTTTTTATTTTTTTTTTTTATAAAAGTTGTTGACCGCACAAGAAGGCAGTGTGCTGATTAGAGAGGTACACATACGTGTCATTTTGAGGCAAGGAAATCTCTTCGATTTGACATTCATTATATTTTCAGTTTATTTTCACGCCGAAAAGCTAAGCTGTTGAAAGTCATGTTTTTTTTTTCATGTTTATTATTTTTAGATTATCTAATGCCAGATAAAATTAATGAAAATATTCTAATTTATAGTAACTGCCATGGTGTGATAAATTGGGTAGAGCATTTTCATGCATTGCATTTTAAAATTTAATTTTTTTTTTAAAATTTATACATATAAATGAATTTAACTAATAAGATAGTTATAAAAATAAATTTAAGAAATAGAGTCTATACGGACAAAATCAGTGTTAAAGTTATCTTAAAGGCTTAAATGCTTCGTTATTATTTTTCTCTTTAAATTAAAACTTTCAATAAATGTGCTTACATGCAGATCAGAGGCGAAAACCTATTACTACTAGTACCAGAAGATTGATCGGGAGAAAATGAATATTGCATTTTAAAAAGATACGTATCAATCCCCTGTTAATTTTTTTTTTTTTGGGGGGGGGGGGGTGGTACGTTTACACCGTGACTTACCGAAAATCATCCTCTAGTGACTAATTCAAGAAAATATCAATATTTGATTTTGACCAAAAAAAAATCACGCAATTCGATGAATTCAAAAAAAAAAAAAAAAACAGGAAATCGATTATTTCATTTTCAAAAATTAATTTTGATTCACTGCTTGACTATGATTTGATTAGTTTCTTAATCTAATTTATTATTAATTATTTAATTTATTAATTATATTATTTATTTATATATTTATTCTTTTCCTTCCAAGCTTTAATATTTCTTTTAATGATGAAAAAACTGAGAAATAAAACTTTCCTTTCTTTTTCTTCGTTAAAATATTAATCTTATTTTAGTTAACTAAACGAAAAAGAAACTCGGAATTCTTCGGTAGTCTCTTTCTGTAGTAAAGATAAAAAGCGAGGGTTTCCGAATATACACGATAAACGCAAAACACGATACACGATAGAACCTGATAAACGATCTACACGATAAACGCAAAACATGATAAACGGAAAACACGATAGAAAACGCAAAACACGATAAACGGAAAACACGATACTATAGGATACGATAGGATACACGCACGATACGATAGAATACACGCACGATACGATAGGATAAACGCACGATATGACACGATAGATTTGTAAAGAATAACGATGCGGGTACTCTATATTTATTTGTATTCATGTCCTTGCATAATCCTTTAATGAGGGAAATAAAGTATGAATGAATGAAAGGCATGATTTTTCAAAATTGTCAATGTTTAAATTTGAAAAAAAATCTGCAGATTTAAACTCAAAGGTTAAGGTCAAGAAGTAAAATATATTGGACTCAAAAGAAGATTGCTGTCACAAAGAATACACCTATGGAATATGAATACAATATTTCCAACAAATAAAATGTTATTGGCAAGTGTTTGCTGACAAGCAGACATATAGACTTACGCTCAAGACAAAATTTAGAAAAGAAACACACAAGTATTATTATCATACAGTTCACAGTTTGACTGGTTGACAGAGAATGCAGATTTCTTCGTAGCACCTGACTCCACCTGTTGTTTAAAAGGTCTGTTTTCGCTCTGACCGTGATTGATCTTGAGTACTTTTAAAATATTTCATTTCGACCGCGTGGCAAAGTGGTTGGAGCGTCTGCTAAAGAGTGGCAAGTAAGGGGTTGATCCTTATGCAGGATCGAATCCCACTATGAGACGTGTAGACAGGTCATTCGTATTAGAAAGTAAGAAAAGAGGTCACGTGTCGATGTAAGTGCTGGCACGAAGAAAAAAATCCCTACTTGCTCAAAATTGCCTTAAGTACCGAGTATAGGACACAATTTACAGCTCTCCACTTGTGACGTCTCTATCAGAGTGAAAAGTTCTCCAGAGTGACGTTAAACAATATACAATGATTCAAATGTTTCATCAGTGTAATATTAGAAGAGGCACTAATTATTATGAAAATATCTTTTTGATATAAATATGAGTTAAAATCACAAACTGTGTCGTTGGTCTGCTATTTCCATTTTAGAGCGTTTGTCGTTCATGACAAAAATGGCAAGGATGAATGCTTCTGAACAATACTTTTATTTACCATATTTAATGATTTAAACAATATTGGAAGAGGCATTTTTATAGTTTATTTTAATGAACGCCTGACAATAAAAGTTGACCTATATCAATGTTCATCTCAATTATATTTCATTTCCACATCGTGGGATAAATTATTCTTACAGAGGCTATACAAAAATTATGGATTGTATGGAGGCTTCAAAAGCAACTAATTTGAAAAGTTCAAAATTTGAATTAAAGAATTAAACGTTCTTGTTTAGACAAGGGAGTTATAGTCATTTAAAGTTTCAGCCAATCAGATTGCAGCGCATGTGCATGCGTGTGATGTCATGAAAAATTTTATATATCATATTGTAGTATATCCTAATGCATGTCCATGTTATAAATTTCAAAGCATTTCATCATAAAACAAAAAAGATATTAAGATTTCTGTTTCAGCCAATCAGAGCAAAGCGCACGTGCATGCGCGTGAGTTCATGCAAATTTGACCATGTCATCTTATCTACACAACTTATATATCTTTACATAATGAGTTTCAAAACATTTCATAAAAAAATATAAAGGTTACAACCATATTACAACCATATTAAAAATATCAGTCATTTTACTCATTGCACGCGCCCGCACGTGCATGCGTATCTGCACAAAATGACCTTCGTTCGGCACATCTACACAACATGCCTACTAACCCTAAAAACTTAGTTTGGTGAACAGTTTCTGAGAACACTTCAGGACAAAAAAGTACCGGAGAAGAAATAAGAAGAAAAAAGAATAATAATAATCATAATAATAACTAGTGCTAATTGTAACGGGAACCGTTACAGATGTTCCCCAAACGCTCCTCAACTCTCTTTTGGTGCCATATTCCCTGTAAGCTTCAACAAATAAAACAAATTCTGTGCATTTTTTATCTTTAACAACGTTTTCCCAGAAGGATATCAATTAAATTCAAATTTTAGCATTGCACCCGTGCGCATGTGAATGCATGTGCGTTATGACCATATCATCTTGTCTCCACTAACTATTTATTTCAATATACTATATGTTAAAGCATTCAGTCCAAAAGTATTAAAAATCACACATTCAAGTGTATTTTTTATTTCACTCGTTCGAAATGCACGTACGTGCGTGCACGTGCATGATGACCATACCTTCTTTTAGGAGTCCCTTTTATCTATTTAAGTTCTAATTCCCATCCTGTTTGGTTGAAAAACAAGGGAGTTATAGCCATTTCAAGTTTCAGCCAATCAGATTGCAGCATGCGTGCATGCGCGTGATTTCATGATTTTTTTCTATATCGTATTGTAGGATATCCTAATTAATGACTATGTTTAAAATCTCAAAACATTTCGTCAAAAAACAAAGGAGATATAGCCATTTAAAGTTTCAGCCAATCAGATTGCAGCACACGTGCTTGCGCGTGATTTCTTGAAATTTCTTGTAAATCATATTGCAGGATATCCTAATGTATGACTATGTTTTAAATTTCAAAGCATTTCGTCAAAAAACAAAGGAGATATAGTCATTTAAAGTTTCAGCCAATCAGATTGCAGCACACGTGCAGGCACGTGATTTCATGAAATTTTCTTTATATCATATTGTAAAATATCCTAATTCATGACTATGTTTTAAATTTCATTCCATTTCGTCAAAAAACAGAAAAGATATTGAGGTTTTTGTTTCAGGCAATCAGAGTGAAGCGCACGTGCATGCGCGTGAGTTCGTGCTAATTTGACAGTGTCACATTATCTACACTATTAATATATCTTTATATAATGAGTTTCAAACCATTTCATTAAAAAATGTAAAAGTTATAGCTATGTTAAGTATATCAGTCATTTCACTCACTTCACGCGCCCGCACGTGCATGCATATGCGCGCAAAATTACCTTCGTTCGGCACATCTACACAACATGCCTTCTAACCCTAAAAAGGTTTTAACTTAGTTTGGTGAACAGTTTCTGAGGACACTTCCGGACAAAAAAGTACCGGAGAAGAAATAAGAAGAGAAAAGAATAACTAGTGCTAATTGTAACGGAGACCGTTACAGATGTTCCCCAAACGCTCCCAAACTCCCTTTTGGTGCCGTATTCCCTGTAAGCTTCATTAAAAAAGACAAACTGTGTGCATGTGCAAGATGATCATACCTTCTTGTAGGAGTCCCTTATATCTATCTATGTTCTAAATCCCATCCTGTTTGGATGAAAACCAAGGGAGTTATAGCCATTTAAAGTTTCAGCCAATCAGATTGCAGCACACGTGCAATCGCGTGATTTCATGAAAATTTTTCAATGCCATATTGTAGGATATCCTTATGCATGACTATGTTTTAAATTTCAAACCATTTCGTCAAAAAACAAAGGAGATATAGCCATTTAAAGTTTCAGCCAATCAGATTGCAGCACATGTGCATGCATGTGATTTCATGAATTTTTTTTTCTGCCATATTGTAGGATATCCTAATGCATGACTATGCTTTAAATTTCAAACCATTTCTTCAAAAAACAAAGGAGATATAGCCATTTCAAGTTTCAGCCAATCAGATTGCAGCGCACGTGCATGCACGTGTTTTCATGATAATTTCTATATATCATGTTGTAGGATATCCTAATGCATGGCTATGTTCAAAATTTCAAAGGATTTCGTCAAAAAACAAGAAAGATATTGGGACTTTAGTGTTAGCCAATCAGATTGCAGCGCACGTGCATGCGCGTGAGATCTTGCTATTTTGACCATGTCATCTTGTCTATATTACTAATATATCCTTACATTATGAGTTTCAAAGCATTTCATCGAAAATTAAAAAAGTTACGCCTATATCAATTAAATCGGTCATTTCACTGTTGCACGTGCGCGCTCTTGCAAGCACGTGCGCGCAAAATGACCTTTGTTCGGCAAATCTACATAACATGTCTACTGACCCTAAAAACATTTTACCTTAGTCGGATGTGTAGTTTACAAGATCACTCGCGGACAAAATTTTCCCAGGAAGAAAAATAATAATAACTAGATACGATCTCGTTGCGAGCAACGAGTGGGTCTTCCGTCCGATTCTTGATAAGATGAGATGAGATTTTGATTGAGATTTTCATTCTAAAATAATGATTTTCCATAATCTGTTAAAATACATTGAACATTGAAGACTTACAAAATATCAGCTTTTGGCCCCCTACGACCCCTAATTTCAGGAATCAGACCTTTTTATTCATATCATCTTAAGGTTCTTAGGATTTTGATCACTTTTTGTTCATCTACTATTTAGAGATTTTTTTTGTTTTCGAGTTATTGGCAAAAGAAATATTTAGGGGGCCAACTCTTCAACTCCCTAATGGGGACGTTAAGCGAAAAATGAAATATTGCAGATTGTTCAGAACATAATTTTGAACATCTTTTGTTCAATATTACTTATCAAAATATTTCTCACTTTCGAGATGTAAAGAGTCAAAGATTTAGCATTCTGGCCCCTTGTGGCCCTTCATTATGTACCATACGATATTAAAATCATAATATACAGTTGTAGATTGTTGAGATAAATATTTTTGCTTCAGTAATGTATCAAAAATATTGACTGTAAAAGAGTTATCGGAAAAAGACATAAAGCCCCTTTTGGCCCCTAATTTGAGTGCCCAGCCCCTATTTCTGGATTTCATCTTGAAACTCAAAAGATTTTGAACAATTTTTGTTCAACAACTAATAAGAGATTCTTTTTCGTTTTCGAGTTATTGGCAAAAGAAATATTTAGGGGCCAACCCTTCAACTCCCTAATGGGGACGTTTAGCGAAAAATGAAAGATTGCAGATTGTTTAGAACATGATTTTGAACATCTTTTGTTCAAAATTACTTATCAAAATATTTCTCACTTTCGAGATATAAAGAGTCAAAGATTTAGCATTCTGGCCCCTTGTGGCCCCTAATTATGTACCATACGATATTAAAATCATAATATACAGTTGTAGATTGTTGAGATAAACATTTTTGCTTCAGTAATGTATCACAAAATATTGACTGTAAAAGAGTTATCGGAAAAAGAATTTAGGCCCCTTTTGGCCCCTAATTTGAGTGCCCAGCCCCTATTTCTGGATTTCATCTTGAACCTCATAGGATTTTGAACACTTTTTGTTCAACAACTAATCAGAGATTCTTTTTCGTTTTCGAGTTATTCGCAAAAGAAATATTTAGGGGCCAACCCATCAACTCCCTAATGGGGACGTTTAGCGAAAAAAGAAAGATTGCAGATTGTTCAGAAAATGATTTCAAACATCTTTTGTTCAATATTACTTATCAAAATATTTCTCACTTTCGAGATATAAAGCGTCAAAGATTTAGCATTCTGGCCCCTTTTGGCCCCTAATCATGTATTATATGACATGAAAATCATAATATATAGTTGTAAAATGTTAAGATAAATCTTTTTGTTTAAGTAATATATAACAAAATATTGACTGTTAAAGAGTTATCGAAAAAAGACTTTTAGCCCTTTTTGGCCCCTAATGTGATGAGTCAGCTCTTTTTTCTTGATATCATATTAAAGATCTTGTAATTTTGCACAAATTTTGTTCAAGATATTATAACAAAATATTTATATTTTAAAAGATATGATACAAAACATCTCAAAAATTCATTCATGATTCGTGTCCCGAATTTTGACCCCTACCGAGTTTCCATACTAGGCACTTCCGGAAAATATCCTGACCCAGGTGCACAATGACAACATGTCCTCTATCTTTGGTAAAAATTTCAGTGCTCTAGCTTAAACCGTTCTCGAGTTCTGCTGCAGACAAGAAAGCCCTCTAAATTTCGATTAAAGGGCGATAACTTCCGACCGGAAGTGAATTTCAAAAAAATGAGAAAAACGAATCAGGTTTAGGTGAAGACACATCTATCCTGAAAGTTTCAAGTAAATCAATCAAGCCATCTCCGAGAAATCGTCTGCACAAAAATTGTAAGAAAAAAAAAGGAAGAATAATAAAAGTGAAAAAGAAACAATAGAATAATAGAAGGGTCTTCCGTTGGAGACGGAAGACCCTAATAAGAAACAGAGTAAAAACAATATGTTCCCCAACTTCGTTTGGGGAACATAATAACTAGAAAGTCTGCTATTGCAAGCAATAGCATATGTCGCCCCGAATTGGACAAGACTTTCATTTTTATCATCACTAAAACAATGGTCCATTAGCAAAGCTTGGGCAACCATCGAGTCGTATCAGTCCTTTCCGTTGGAAACAGAAGACCTTAATTGGGTACATCCCACTAATTATTTTTAGAATCGGTAGGAGAAGAAAGTAGTGCAGGAAAAAAATACAAGTTCCTAAAATTGCAGACTTGCATAAAAGAAATTTGGCAGATGTACTGAACTGAGCCTCATACTTGTTAATTGGCAGTATCTTTCCTACCAAAAAAGCTTGGCAAATGTAATTTATTAAGAAGATCAGCCGCATTATTTTGTGTATCATTACGCCAGTAAGAACTCTGAAATTTCCCTACTTTCACTTTCATTTTTAGAGGTTCTGCCGGAAAACGAATCTGACATGCCACCTTCAATTCGAGCATATCTGCATTGCACAGGGCTGATGTTTCTTATGAGATGATAAATCATATGTAAACTTTCTCAGTTTAGCGGAATCATGAACATTTTCGGCGAGATGATTGTTTTGTTTACAGTAGTGATCAAGGCTTCGCGCACCTGTGGGGAGCGGATCCAAAGATTTATGAATGAATAAAAACTATGGAAATGACGTTCCAATTTTCTAATTTATACTTGCACTATCTAATGAAATTAATAATATACAAGTAATAGATATACAAAAAAACCGCAAAATGCTAATAAATGCAGCTGACAATCGTTATTTTTTATATAGATAAAATAAAATAATTTTAAAATCTATAGACAAGACAGAAGAAGAATGAACGTTGGCAAACAATCAAATCACATCAGGAGAACTGAATTTTATGAATGAAACTTTTAAAACGTTACTTGTAAGTTGTATATGTTATATCTGTGTATTCTACCTGGCAGTGTGCTTCAAAAGGGGGGGGTCGTCTTGAACATAGTACCTTACGTTTGAAAGGTAAGGGCTAGGGCTTTCGTATTTCAAATATGTAATCCTTGTGAAAAGAACTTTTATTGGACACGAAGAACTTTGACCCTTTGACCTAGACCTTGGAGAACACATGTGTTCATCTTAACCTTTTTTTCTGTTTCGTTTCTATGACAACTGTGAGTGACTCATTACAATTATTTTAAAAGTAGAAATCCTTTTGACACATTACAAGGAATTAACATTGAAAGTTTCAAAACGATTGCTTGAGTAGTTATTGAGAAAATCGAAATTAAAGAATTTTAACATTCCTCTGGTTTCCATGGCAATAATCGATTATTTGAAAATTTTAAATGCAAATCGCACAACTACAGATACCAATCATTAAAATAAAAAAAGTTTCATGACGAACGTTTAAGGGACCAGAGAGAACACTCGCGGACAAAATTCGTCGCTTTTTACAGGTTTCCATGGCAACGGTAGACATATTGGAACTGAACGACCTCACTGCACAACTACAACAAGTGATCGTCCTTTGAGGAAAGTTTCAGGAAGATTGTCCCAGCCATCTCCGAGAAACGGCCTGGATAAAAAAAAACATGCGTACAATATCAATATGTCGTCCCCGACTTCGTTCGGGGCGACATAATAATAACTAGATACGATCTCGTTGCGAGCAACGAGTGGGTCTTCCGTCCGATTCTTGATGAGATGAGATGAGATGAGATTTTGATTGTGATTTTCATTCTTAAATAATGATTTTCCATGATCTGTTAAAAGACATTGAACATAAAAGACTTAAAACATTGACATTTGGCCCCTCGCGCCCCCTTATATTAGGGATCAGCCCTTTTTTCTTAATACCATCTTAAAGCTCTCAGGATTTTGATCATTTTTTGTTCAACAACTATTCAGAGATTCTGCAACCTTGTGGCCCCTAATTATGTACCCTACGACATAAAAATCATAATATGTAGTTGAAGATTGTTGAGATAAACATTTTTGCTTCAGTAATGTATTACAAAATATTAACTTATAAAAAATTATCCATTGAAGACTGTTGGCCCCTCTTGGCCCTTAATTTGAGTGCCCAGCCCCTTTTTCTTGATTTCATCTAAAAGGTCTTAGGATTTTGAACACTTTTTGTTAAACAACTATTCAGAGATTCGTTTTCGTTTTCGAGTTATTTGGAAAAGAAATATTCAGGGGCCAACCCTTCAACTCCCTAATGGGGACGTTTAGCGAAAAATGAAAAATTGCATATTGTTCAGAACATTATTTTGAACATCTTTTGTTCAATATTCCTTATCATTATATTTTTCACTTTCGGGATATTAAGCGTCAAAGATTTAGCATTCTGGCCCCTGCTGACCCCTAATTATGAAAAATAAGACATAAAAATTATAATATATTGTTGTAGATTTTTGAGATAAACATTTTTGCTTCAGTAATGTATAACAAAATATTGACTGCTAAAGAGTTATCGAAAAAGACTTTTGGCCCCTCTTGGCCCCTAATTTGAGTGCCCAGCCCCTTTTTCTTGATCTCATCTTAAACCTCTCAGGATTTTGAACACTTTTTGTTCAACAACTATTCAGAGATTCTCTTTTGTTTTCGAGTTATTTGCAAAAGAAATATTTAGGGGCCAACCCTTCAACTCCTTAAAGGGGATGTTTAGCGAAAATTGAAAGGTTGCATATTGTTTAGAACATTATTTTGAACATCTTTTGTTCAATATTACTTATCAAAATATTTCCCACTTTTGAGATATAAATCGTCAAAGATTTAGCATTCTGGCCCCTTATGGCCCCTTATTATGCACCATACGACATTCAAAACATAATATATAGTTGTAGATTATTGAGATAAACACTTTTGCTTCAGTAATGTATAACAAAATATTGACTGCTAAAGAGTTATCAAAAAAGACTTTTGGCCCCTCTCGGCCCTTAATTTAAGTGCCAAGCCCCTTTTTCTTGATTTCATCTTAAAGCTCTCAGGTTTTTGAACACTTTTTGTTCAACAACTATTCAGAGATTCTCTTTTGTTTTCGAGTTATTTGCAAAAGAAATATTTAGGGGCCAACCCTTCAACTCCTTAAAGGGGACGTTTAGCGAAAATTGAAAGGTTGTATATTGTTTAGAACATTATTTTGAACATCTTTTGTTCAATATTACTTCTCAAAATATTTCCCACGTTTGAGATATAAAGCGTCAAAGATTTAGCATTATGGCCCCTTATGGCCCCTTATTATGCACCATACGACATTCAAATCATAATATATAGTTGAAGATCATTGAGGTAAACACTTTTGCTTCAGTAATGTATTATACAATTATGGACTCTTTTGGTGTTGAATATGGTTTGTTATTCACCAGAAAAATATTCATATTGACCGAGGCGGAGCCGAGGTCAATATGGATATTTTTCTGGTGAATAACAAACCATATTCAACACCAAAAGAGTCCATAATTGTTTTATTATATAGTCCGAATTTGAATAAATAAGACATTGAAGGCTGAATGACGACCCCATTCTTATTAACGAACTTCCGTCATTGAAAAAGATGTCCAGATTACAGTTAGTCACCTCCGTGTTTTCCTTTCCCAGTTGCGCTATGTGTGAGGCGTCCAAATATTTAAATATAATCCTGCAATAGGCTTGTATAGTATTTTTCCTGCTGAGATACGTAGCTCGCTGCGGCCGTTGCAACCATATTGTTTACAACGTTGTTTGAGGTGTTCATTGTGACGTCACAATGCCGCTGCACGCGCAATGACCCTCCGGTGAATACGGCCTCAAATCCAGTGAATATGTAGTGTTATGAAATGTTTGCGCTTGTATAGATTATATAGGGACTATAAATAAACTATATAAGAAAACAAAATATTGACTGCTAATGATTTATCGATGAAAGACTTTTGGCCCCTCTTGGCCCTTAATTTAAGTGCCCAGCCCTTTTTTCTTGATCTCATCTTAAAGCTCTCAGGATTTTGAACACATTTTGTTCAACAACTATTCATAGATTCTCTTTCGTTTTCGAGTTATTTGCAAAAGAAATATTTAGGGGCCAACCCTTCAACTCATTAAAGGGGACGTTTAGCGAAAAATTATAGGTTGCATATTGTTCAGAACATTATTTTGAACATCTTTTGTTCAATATTACTTCTCAAAATATTTCCCACTTTTGAGATATAAAGCGTCAAAGATTTAGCATTATGGCCCCTTATGGCCCCTTATTATGCACCATACGACATTCAAATCATAATATATAGTTGAAGATCATTGAGGTAAACACTTTTGCTTCAGTAATGTATTATACAATTATGGACTCTTTTGGTGTTGAATATGGTTTGTTATTCACCAGAAAAATATTCATATTGACCGAGGCGGAGCCGAGGTCAATATGGATATTTTTCTGGTGAATAACAAACCATATTCAACACCAAAAGAGTCCATAATTGTTTTATTATATAGTCTGAATTTGAATAAATAAGACATTGAAGGCTGAATGACGACTGACACCATTTTCATTAATAAATTTCCATCGTTGAAAAAAAAATTACAGTTTGTCACCTCCGTGTTTTCCTTTCCCAGTTGCGCTATGTGTGAGACGTCCAAATATTTAAATATAATCCTGCAATAGGCTTGTATAGTATTTTTCCTGCTGAGATACGTAGCTCGCTGCGGCCGTTGCAACCATATTGTTTACAACGTTGTTTGAGGTGTGGTTATGACGTCACAATGCCGCTGCACGCGCAATGACCCTCCGGTGAATACGGCCTCAAATCCAGTGAATATGTAGTGTTATGAAATGTTTGCGCTTGTATAGATTATATAGGGACTATAAATAAACTATATAAGAAAACAAAATATTGACTGCTAATGATTTATCGATGAAAGACTTTTGGCCCCTCTTGGCCCTTAATTTAAGTGCCCAGCCCCTTTTTCTTGATCTCATCTTAAAGCTCTCAGGATTTTGAACACTTTTTGTTCAACAACTATTCAGAGATTCTCTTTCGTTTTCGAGTTATTTGAAAAAGAAATATTTAGGGGCCAACCCTTCAACTCCTTAAAGGGGACGTTTAGCGAAAAATTAAAGGTTGCATATTGTTCAGAACACTGTTTTGAACATCTTTTGTTCAATATTACTTCTCAAAATATTTCCCACTTTTGAGATATAAAGCGTCAAAGATTTAGCATTTTGGCCCCTTTTGGCCCCTAATTATGCATTATACGACATTAAAATTATAATGTGCAGTTGTAGATTGTTGAGATTAACATTTTTGCTTCTGTAATGTCTAACAAAATATTGACTGTTTAAGAGTTATTGATAAAAGACTTTTGGCCCCTTTTGGCCCCTAATGTGATGAGTCAGCACTTTTTTCTTGTTATCATATTAAAGATCTTGTTATTCTGCACAAATTCTGTTCAGTATGTTTTAACAAAATAATGATACTTTAAAAGATATGATGCAAAATGTTTCAAAAAATCAGTCATGATTCGTGTCCTAAATTTTGACCCCTACCGAGCTTCCATACTAGGCACTTCCGGAAAATTTCCTGATCATGTTGCAATATGGCAACATGTCCTCTATCATCCCTAAAAAAATCAGCTCTCTAGCTTGAGTCGTTTTTGAGTTCCATCACAGACATGAGGTCATCAAAATTTCCATCAAAGGGCGATAACTTCCGACCGGAAGTGAATTTCAAAAAAATGAAAAAAACGTATAAGGTTTAGATCAAGATACATCTTCTCCGAAATTTTCAAGAAAATCGGTCGAGCCATCTCCGAGAAATCTTCTGCACAAAAATTGTAAAGAAAAAAAAAAGAATAATAATAATAACTAGATACGATCTCGTTGTGAACAACGAGTGGGTCTTCCGTTCGATTCTTGTTGAGATGAGATAAGATTTTGAATGAGATTTTCACTCTAAAGTAATGATTTTCCATAATCTGTTAAAAGACATTGAACAATAAAAACTTTTAAAATCGACTTTTGGCCCCTCACGCCCCTAATATTAGGGATCAGCCCTTTGTTCTTCAAAAATTTTTAAAGCTCTTAGGATTATGAACACACTTTTTGTTTAATAACTATTCAGAGATTCTTTTTCGTTTTCGAGTTATTCGCAAAAGAAATATTAAGGGACCAGCCCTTCAACTCCCTAATGGGGACGTTTAGCGAAAAATGGAAGGTTGCATATTGTTTAGAACATGATTTTGAACAACTTTTGTTCAATATTACTTATCAAAATATTTCTCACTTTCGACATACAAAGCATCAAAGATTTAGCCTTCTGGCCCCTCGTGGCCCCTTATTATGTACCATACGATATTAAAATCATAATATACAGTTGTAGATTGTTAAAATAAACATTTTTGCTTCATTAATGTATAACAAATTCTTGACTGTTAAAGAGTTATCGAAAAAAGACTTTTAGTCCCTTTTGGCCCCTAATTTGAGTACCCAGCCCCTTTTCCTGGATTTCATTTTGAAGCTCTTAAGATTTTAAACACTTTGTTCAACAACAATTCAGAGATTCTTTTTTGTTTTCGAGTTATTTGCAAAAGAAATATTAAGGGGCCAACCCTTCAACTCCCTAATGGGGACGTTTAGCAAAAAATGAAAGGTTGCATATTGTTCAGAACATGATTTTGAACATCCTTTGTTCAATATTACTTGTCAAAATATTTCTCACTTTCGAGATATAAATCGTCTAAGATTGAGCATTCTGGCCCCTTGTGGCCCCTAATTATGTAATATACGATATTAAAATCCTAACATGCAGTTGTAGATTGTTGAGATAAACATCTTTGCTTCATTAATGTATAACAAAATATTGACTGTTAAAGAGTTATCGAAAAAAGACTTTAAGCCCCTCTTGGCCCCTAATTTGAGTGTCCAGCCCCTTTTTCTGGGTTTCATCTTAAAGCTCTTAAGATTTTGAACACTTTTTGTTCAACAACAATTCAGAGATTCTTTTTCGTTTTCGGGTTATTTGCAAAAGAAATATTAAGGGGCCAACCCTTCAACTCCCTAATGGGGACGTTTAGCAAAAAATGAAAGGTTGCATATTGTTCAGAACATGATTTTGAACATCTTTTGTTCAATATTACTTGTCAAAATATTTCTCACTTTCGAGATATAAATCGTCTAAGATTGAGCATTCTGGCCCCTTGTGGCCCCTAATTATGTAATATACGATATTAAAATCTTAATATGCAGTTGTAGATTGTTGAGATAAACATTTTTGCTTCATTAATGTATATCAAAATATTGACTGTTAAAGAGTTATAGAAAAAAGACTTTAAGCCCCTCTTGGCCCCTAATTTGAGTGCCCAGCCCCTTTTTCGGGATCTCATCTTAAAGATCTCAAGATTTTGAACACTTTTTGTTCAACATCTATTTAGAGATTCTTTTTTGTTTTTGATTTTTTCGCAAAAGAAATATTAAGGGGCCAACCCTTCAACTCCCTAATGGGGACGTTTAGCAAAAAATGAAAGGTTGCATATTGTTCAGAACATGATTTTGAACATCTTTTGTTCAACATTACTTGTAAAAATATTTCTCACTTTCGAGATATAAAGCATCAAAGATTTAGCCTTCTGGCCCCTCGTGGCCCCTTATTATGTACCATACGATATTAAAATCATAATATACAGTTGTAGATTGTTAAAATAAACATTTTTGCTTCATTAATGTATAACAAATTCTTGACTGTTAAAGAGTTATCGAAAAAAGACTTTTAGTCCCTTTTGGCCCCTAATTTGAGTACCCAGCCCCTTTTCCTGGATTTCATTTTGAAGCTCTTAAGATTTTAAACACTTTGTTCAACAACAATTCAGAGATTCTTTTTTGTTTTCGAGTTATTTGCAAAAGAAATATTAAGGGGCCAACCCTTCAACTCCCTAATGGGGACGTTTAGCAAAAAATGAAAGGTTGCATATTGTTCAGAACATGATTTTGAACATCCTTTGTTCAATATTACTTGTCAAAATATTTCCCACTTTTGAGATATAAAGCGTCAAAGATTTAGCATTATGGCCCCTTATGGCCCCTTATTATGCACCATACGACATTCAAATCATAATATATAGTTGAAGATCATTGAGGTAAACACTTTTGCTTCAGTAATGTATTATACAATTATGGACTCTTTTGGTGTTGAATATGGTTTGTTATTCACCAGAAAAATATTCATATTGACCGAGGCGGAGCCGAGGTCAATATGGATATTTTTCTGGTGAATAACAAACCATATTCAACACCAAAAGAGTCCATAATTGTTTTATTATATAGTCTGAATTTGAATAAATAAGACATTGAAGGCTGAATGACGACTGACACCATTTTCATTAATAAATTTCCATCGTTGAAAAAAAAATTACAGTTTGTCACCTCCGTGTTTTCCTTTCCCAGTTGCGCTATGTGTGAGACGTCCAAATATTTAAATATAATCCTGCAATAAGTTTGTATAATATTTTCATGCTCAGATATGTAGCTAGCTGCGGCCGTTGCAACCATATTGTTTTCAATGTTGTTTGAGGTGTTGATTGTGACGTCACAATGCCTCTGCACGCGCAATGACCCTTCGGTGAATACAGCCTCAAATCCAGTGAATATG
>NW_026930454.1:0-42240 GCF_032062105.1 Saccostrea cuccullata | reverse complement strand
ATGTCATTAAGACGTCATAGTTCAATTTGAAAGTGAAAGAAAAACTAGATATAGGATACAAGAACATAAATGTATACATGTGTACATACATATAGTAACAGACACACAATGAAAACAGATTTGCTATTTAACATGTTATATTTAATGTATACCTTTCATCCAATGGAATATTTGACCATCTATTAATCACCTTGAAAGTTCTAAAGGTTATCTGAATATCAAGTATTTTTTAAGTTTACTGTGCAAAACCATCATTTAATTCTGTTATAAATTTACAGTTTGAAGGCTTATAATTGCACTTTTTCACTTGTTTGTGTTCAAATTATTTTTTTTATTTATGTGGTGTTTTTTTACCATGATACAATGGATGTGAAGTCCTACTGATCCATTGTAACTTCCTTGATGTATACAACTGTCAGTTGTTCCCAGGGAGATCCATGTCATAATGAAATGGAATGGAATTGAAATTTTATGTTATGTCTTCATTTATGAACTTTTGTTACAAAGACTGTATACCATGTAAAAACACTGTTGACAAAATATTCGTTCACCTTCAGAAAGTTACATACAGACGTAAGCAGGACATAAGTCACCTACATCCAGTGACCTTGACATATAAGAAAGAACACAAAAATAGTAAGATGACATCTTTTTCTCGGGTGAGAATACATTTTGGTTTTTCCGGATGTTTGGACCAATGCCTTCATTGAGCCAAACTTCAGCCAAGATTAGACTATGTCAAAAATTAGCCAAGATTAGACTATGTCAAATTTCAGCCACGATTAGACTATGTCAAATTTCAGCCAAGATTAGACTATGTCAAATTTCAGCCAAGATTAGACTATGTCAAATTTCAGCCAAGATTAGACTATGTCAAATTTCAGCCAAGATTAGACTATGTCAAATTTCAGCCAAGATTAGACTATGTCAAATTTCAGCCAAGATTAGACTATGTCGATCAAATTCTAAGTTTAGAGGCTTCCTGTGAATAACACAGATAACTTACCAGGACAAATCGTACAGACTCGAATTCCGTACTCTCCGAGGTCGCGAGCTAGAGGTAGCGTCATCCCAGCAATGGCCGCCTTACTGGCTGAGTACGCCACCTGTCCCATCTGTCCGTCGAACGCGGCGACGCTGGACGTATTAACGATCACGCCTCTTGCCTGGTCCTCGTTTGGTTCATTCTGTGCCATCAGAACTACGGCCTGTCGGATCACGTTAAATGTTCCCAGCGTGTTTACCTACAATCATGTCACAGATTCTACAGCCAGAGAACTACACAATGTTATATCAATATATGTTACAAAAGCACACCTTTCACTTTGCAGTTGAAGGTTAACTTCAAAATTGCTGATACCATTAGCATGATACCGGTATATATGAATATCCTCATCTAAATAAAGGAATAAGTAATAAACTACAGTTGAACACGGGTATCTTGAACTCTGATATCTCGAATACATAATTCTCTTTTTTCTATTATTTTTTCTGGACAAGAATACATTTTAGCTACACTCAAAAGACGCGAAAACTTGTCTTTCATTTGTTTCTTGTAACATTGCAATTTTGACATAGTTTCATTTCTACAAATTTTCTGTTTAATTCTTTGCAGATTGTTAAGGTCATGTCAGGTTTTGAAATCACAATTGCATCGCTTTTTGAATTTTCTTAAGTTTTATTGAACAAATATTGTCAATATTTACTTAATCTTGTGTGTACTGTATTTTTCATATGTTGATGATGTTCTCTTCATCTTTTCATAAAACAAAGCTTCAAATATCCCCTCTGATTCCATTTCTATTGCTGTGTATTGAACTACTTTGTACCCAGTGTTTTTAACTATAGTACACAGGGGTATGCAATTAAAAAAAAAATCAAGTACTTTCCCATGGGCTAGTGGCAGCTTTCAAGTTACTAGCCTCAAGTAAAAAGTTAACCCATGCAAATAGAGGGGCAAAAATTAAATTTAATATTAATGCTGAGAAGAAATTAGTCAGGGTACTGAGGTCATTCTTTTTGAGAAATAAAGTTAAAAGTTCTAACTGTCATAAATTATTATGAAAAAAATTGAAATTAATTTAAATAAATTAACTTCCCTTTTTCTGATCAATGCACTCATTTAGAATACGATCAAATTCATTTTGTTTTCATTTTAAATCATTAAATACACTGAAAATATATTTTATGTAAGTCACAAAACACCTATCTTTCAGTTAATTGGGTGACCATAAATAATTTAATGAGATATCTGCATGTATTTACCATTAATAGAGGAAATTCGGATTAGGAAAAAACGATCGTTTTTGGAAGTAAATAAGTCAGATAGAACTATAAAACAGATAAGATTATGGAGATTTATTGACAATAGGAGCATGTTGTCTGGAAATTTTTAACTGGTTGGGAAATTTATAACAAAAAACAAGTGAAAATACCGTTTGTGCTTGTCATGTATTGTGTGTGTACTTATATTTTTTTATTAGTCCGACGGGCTACCTCCTTCCAGAAAACAACTAGCCGATCCCCAAAAATGGAAGCCTTGGGCGTCAGGGGATGCTAATTGCTCACCCCTGGTAACAAACAGTTACACAGGCATCTTGCAGAACTTCACAGACTGCTTCAAAGTACAAACAAACTGACTGAATCCCGCGCATCTGTCATACAAATTTCCAAGTCTCTTATGCGTTATGTGTATAAAAAAAAAAAAAAAAAAAAAAAAAAAATTGTATTCGGATATTTTTGGACGCGGGCGTGAATTTTATGTTTATAATATTATAATTTGGATTTGTTGAAAATAGAAGCAGCGAATCCGACGAACTATATTAGAAATTGGTATGGCCTTACCCTTAATATCTCGAATCCTTAGATATCTCAAAGTTTAATCTTTAGCCCATCAGGTTGGAGATGATGAAGTTTGACTGTATTTTATTAAAGTAAATTTCCTACCTACCTTGAGCACTCTCTCAAACTCCTCCAGCGGATGGGGTTTATTTTTGTGGATGTTGTATGTCTTCCTGGCGACCCCAATCCCTGCACAGTTCACTAGGACGTCTAGCTTTTTGTAATCCGTCATTGTGGATCTTAACACTTCCTTCACTTCTCCTTCTGAGGTTATCTAAAATCATAGAACCCGTGAGAATAAATTTCTGTGAACAAGTAAATTACAGTTTTTATTTATATTTCCACAAATTTCTTTCAAATCAACATTCATGTATTATAAAATCTTTTGTTAGGTAACTCCCTAAATTAAGTTAAAACGGTTTTATAGTGAATACCAGTGCAATGCATAATAAAATCTATGGTTTTCTGCATTTCATTTTTTCACTGTACTGACATGGGACTTTGAAACACATCCTCATGCAAATATCTTAAATCTAAAAGGGTTACCCATGGAAAATAGCAGAATAATTAGCCATAGAAAATGCACGAAATGCAAACAAACAGGTACTATATGACATTGATGTTAATAATACAAACTGAATCGCAACTAAATATCCATGAGAGGAAGTTGCTTGGGGATCTCTCGGATATTTATCCCACATTACAGTAGTAGTGTGGTAGAGACACATAGTGTTACCACACAAACCACAGTACATATTCCAGACTTACATCAGCCTGGAGGAAGGTGCAGTTTTCAAGGGATTTCGCGACTAGTTGGCCATCAGAGGAGGGAAGGTCACAGAGAATCACGCGGGCCCCCTGTCTGGTGAACCTCTCCACCGTGGCACGACCCAGGCCTGACGCCCCTCCCGTCACAAGACTCACCAGTCCCTAAAACAAAAGAAATACTAAATAATAGTAAATGTAAACAAAGAAATTTAGATTATCAAACAGACGTTACAACCGCCAAATTTACAATAGAAAGTCGGGTGACTGGAAAAACCCGAAACCCCCCATTTTTGGAGAATACCCATACAGGAGGGGTGAAACCCCAATAAAGTGGTGGAAACCCCATAAAATTGAACGTAATGGGGTAAAATAAGGCCTAAGGTAATGTTTAATTGAATGATATTGACATCCGTAAAATTTTATAGCCAATTTTACCTCAGAATCGATGGAAATCGGGCGCCATTACGAATTTACCGTACACCACGCCCGATCTAAATTCGAAGCGAGCTGTTTGTCAATATAATCAGGGACCTATATACTAAAGTTTAGTAAGTATATAGGTCCCTGATATAATTGTATAGATAATATTAAAATAATTCATAATAATTTCCACAATTATATTTGTTTTTCAATGATAATAGTAAAATATTAATTATGTAATAAGTATTTAACAAAAAATGTAAGGACGTTAGCCATTAAGAAAATATGAATTTGTGTATTAATTATTCAAATTATCCCAATGTTACCAGCTCTAGCCATGTGGAGGCCTCCTTTTTGTAGAGCCATAATTTAAAAAAAAATTTTCATTAAGGATATTTCAGAGAAAATCTGAATTTAGAGATATGAAAATATCCAAAAGCTTCAAAGCAGCATTAACAAAAAAAAAAAAAAAAAAAAAAAAAATAGTAAAGATAATTTATTACTTATTTGTTACAAAGAGAACAAAAAAAATAAATAATTTTATAAAATTCAAAATATGAAAAATTGAAAATACTGATTTTATTTTTGAGATTTTAGACAAATTCTGAATGTAGGGATTTAAAAATTTGAAATTCAAAGGTTCAAAGCAACAATAATAATTAAAAATAAAAATAATAATTACTTATATGTTACAAAGAGATTATAAAAAATAAATCAATGTCAAAAGATGAAAATACTGAAACCTGAAATAAATAGTAATTTTCAAATATATAGATATTTAATTTCAAAGTAACTTTTTTATGTTCTTTTCTTAGAAAAAAAAATATTTTACATCAGTTGTTTACATTATGAATTGTCTTTAAATTACAACAAATATGAAATAAAAGAAAAAAACAGAAGAAGAAAAATCGCACAACAAAATAAAAGAACTGAAGTTTTGATGGAATTTTAACTATGAAAAATGTCTGTCTGGACTGCATGGTTGAAAGATAACTGAAATTATTTGATCATCTCCAAGCACATGCAGGTATTTTATGTAATTTTACATTTCATTGCAAGCTGATATCGCGAATCTGTCGACTAAAAATTTCCATTGCCTCTCTGTTCAAACTAATCTCATTGACATGCCAAATGTTTTTATATTCGAATTCATTAAACCCCTACATCTCCAAAATATCACATTCTGAGAATTTCCATATTTCCTCCGGAGTGTGTTATTTATATCAAAAACCGTAGAATTGTACTTTCCTGGATCCATAGTACCACAAATCATTTGCTTAAACAGACTTCCAATAAATATTTTTTGAACCAAATCATTTCTTAACAGTTTTTCAATAATGTTTTGGATTCCTAACACTATTTCTGACACAGAAGATGAATTTATATCTTTTAGTATCAGGCAGTATTCCTCCCCCGCCAGACGGGTGCAGACCGGTGAATACTGTTTGGTTTTGTGTTAGGTTAGAACTTAGAGTAGGGTTAGTATCAGGCAGTATTCCTCCCCCGCCAGATGGGTGCTGACCAGTGAATACTGTTTGGTGTTGTGTTAGGTTAGGACTTAGAGTAAATTTTTAAAAAATTTTTCTAGAGTAGGGTTAGTATCAGGCAGTACTCCTCCCCCGCCAGACGGGTGCAGACCAGTGAATACTGTTTGGTGTTGTGTTAGGTTAGGTTAGGTTAGGAATGTTATTGTTTTTTTAAATGTTGCTAATTAAATTATAAATTCCTTTCTCTAAAATTTTTATTATTTTATTTTATTTCATGTATATTACTTTCATTTGGCTGTAATATTTTTATATATGAATAAAAGATTGACTAGGAATAATGATCCAGTTCTTGCAGTAACAAAATGGACAGTAACACCAGGGAATTATTATATAAATAATTGGAAGTATAAAAGCAATAACTGACTTATGAACATAAAGCACAGCTCCTAGATGATAGGTATTTTGTTATAAACTTGCTCAATGCATCAAAGAAATGGCAAATTAATTTATCATCACAATATCGAAGTAACTCCAAGGACTCAAAAATAAATTACTATTGCAATCAAACTTGCATTCAACCACATATTGTGCCTATGGTATAAAAGATCTGTGTAAAGTGTCTCATGATATTTTGGCGGGAACTGTGAAGACCAAAAGAAGGAGGCTGATAGTGAAGAGTTTCTTTAGGAAAGATAACTGTTACAGATAACTTTTATGTCCTTGTAACTCCATGGACACGGCCAAAATAACACACACTTAACTTAAAAAAAATCTTATTCTTACTCTTTTTCAATCCCATTTTAGCATGCATTTAGACAGTATTAAACATGTACAACACAATAAAGGTCATTTTTCACTGCTTAATTATATTTACTACATCAATAATCAGAGTTGAAGTCAAACATCCGGCCAAATCACAAGCAATTCTCTTTAATTTTACTCAGGTTGAAGGACTTTTTTCAGTATTCAAGTCAATTTTTAATCGCACTTAATTTTTTTTTCTACACTTGTAGATTGTTGTTAAATTCATCGGGTAAAAAAATTTGATTTTTATTGCAAAATTTTCAAAAAAAGCTTGTATAACAGGAATTTGGACATTTTTTGAAAATGACCCATAACTGTACAATTGAGAATAGTAAAGGTTCAATGTATATACACATGCCCTGCCAGAGGGGGGTTGGTCAGACTAGCTGGGAACCTAGGTGTTTAAACAAAGGGTGTTTATTATCAAGTTGACCAAGTGTCAACAGCTGTGTATATAGTGCATGTACACACACAGGGGTGCCTGTCTATCCCAGTTCAAAACAACAGAGCTAGCTGAGATGTGAATAATATTCTCACAATAATGTTACAATACCATCTGTACAAGGATTCACATATGCAACATGCACATTTTTATATTTTTTTATCAGACTTTTTTATTTCATAGACCTGGATTCTAATCATTTCATTGTAATGGATACATGTTGCTTTCTCGTATCAATGAGTATATTTTTTTCTATAATACTTGCATAAAAAACAAAACAAAACAAACAACAACAACAACAACACCCCACCCCCACCCCCACCCCCCGAAAAAAAAGAACCAAAAACATTAAAACAAATTAAAAATTAGTAACTGGAAAATAATAATGAATGAATACTGAATTCTAAAATTAATTATTAAACATAGAAGAAAGCATTTCAAAACAAACACCTTAATTAAAAATTAAATAAATTAACAAATTCATTCATTTGTTAATTTGATTTAATTACATGTTATAAATGATTGGAATTGAGAAAATTACTGTATTCCTTGATTAATGGACTAGTTAAATTCATTAATAAAAACATTCAATTAAACATTTCACTGTAATGCCTTTCATTATAATAATTACATTAACAGATTCATTCATTAATTAATTTAATTTAATCTAATTACTTATTATAAATGATTGGAATTTATAAAAATGACTTTATTTCTTGATTAATGGACTAGTTAAATTCATTTAAAAAATTCAATTAAAGTAATATACGCCGTATGGATGCCGATTTGTTTGTGAAACAAAATGATTAAATGATTTGAAACACATAAAGTGTAATGAAAAAATAATATTTCCACAAAATTTAACTATAAACCTCGTTGTAATAACAGAACAATAAAGCAATATCTGCAATCAAGAATTCAGTCTTTTCATGAATATTGATAAAGGAAGTGCGTAAACAGTAGGTCTAAATATAGACACGTATGTCCACGGGAAATTATAGACAACGAGGCACGTTGCATTTTGACAACGATTATTAATAAAAGGTTAATATGCGTCATAACAGAGTATAGATGGTTGATACTGATTACATTTAAAGATAAGTTATATTAATAGTAACACACTATCCATGTCAAAAGTGAGTTGTATCTCAAAGGGCTTACCTCGTTTTCTTGACGCCGTGTTTGTTTATCAATCTAAAAGTAGCGACGGCGTCACGTGGTGGATTTACTTAAAAATAGACATTATTCTCCTTGCAGGATAATAAATAATTATAATTTGATAACTTTATAATGAATTTTATTTAAATGGTGTAATTTACAGCATTTTCGTAACTTTTATTGGTAAACAAAATATATAAATTTCCAGCCGTATTTTAAAATGGCGCACGTTATAGCGTATATTACTTTAAACATTGCACTGTAATGTCTTTCAACATGATAAATATTTCATACTTCTTTTATATTCTAAGGGTTTCCTTACAAATAATTTTTTTAAATAATATTCATACATAAAATAATATTCATATTGATCAAGATTACAGTAATTATTTCCACGGATTACTCGAAACGACTTCAGAGATCGCGAATTTAGATCGGGCGTGGTGTGCAGTATATCAAGACAAGAAGAAACCCGTCGATTCTGAGGTAAAATTGGCTATAAAAATTTACGGATGTCAATATGATTCAATTAAACATCACCTTAGGCCTTATAGTACCCCATTACATTCAAATTTATGGGGTTTCCACCACTTTATTGGGGTTTCACCCTTCCTGTATGGGTATTCTCCAAAAATCGGGGGGTTTCGGGTTTTTCCAGTTACCGTAGAAAGTCCTCATTTCAATTTTTATATTGTTCCATTTTACACATGATAAGAATAATTATAGAATTAGAACTTAGTTATATTTACGTACTGTCTTACAGCCTACTTGAGGTCGCATTCATAAAAAAAAAAAGTTTCCGAGGAATTTCGGGCAATATATCTACATTCCACTAAACCCACATTCAACAGTTGTATAGTTTTTCATTGAATGCCAATGTTTTAAATATAGTATGGTAAGCATGCATTTTAATAACATGAAATCAATCTGACAATTAAGATTTACGATAAAAAAAAAATAAAACTAACCTTTAACGATGTGAACTTTGACATGCTGTTTTCCGAAACCAGTTAAGTCGTACCAAGGATAGGTTACATGCTTTCGTAAAATTGCTTTGATGTCAACCTCTCAAACCCTGAAATTTGAATATTTATTTATTTATTACTGTAAGTTTGTCAATGCTATTTTGTTTTTCTTTGACAATATGCATTTATCTGAATAAACATTAAATAAAAATAGTTTTTTAAATTGATAATTGAGTAAACAACAAACAACTGAGACAATTTTTCAAATATTCTGAAAAGAAATATAGGCTACTATATAAAACATGTAAAATAAGGGAATACAAGTATAGTAAAATTGACATTAAAAGAGAGAATAAAAGATAAAGCTAAAACAGACGGCCGAATACCGTTCTTTTCTACGGATTAATTGAGTAGTATAATTGTTCAAATATTACCATTTCCTGTTTTTAACGCAAAATCACGCATATACTGTTTCCACGAAATCGCGCATTTTCACGCACTTTAAAAAGTTTATTAAATCCTCAATTTATTGCCAAAATCCTTTTATTTTATTTACTTGCTGAAATTTCATAAAACGAGAAAGTTATTTTCTTATCAAAATATTACTCACAATATTTTTTTTGCGCTAAACTTTGGAGAAACTAGTACCATGCTAAAAAGTGCTTGCGGGGAAATGGTAAACACATTTAAGAAATGAATAACGTTATTCAGTGAACATGGCGTTATGAATAGCAATTGCTCTGCTGGCATATATTCCATGATGCGCGCTATCAGAGCTATATTGCTATTCATGTTCACTGAATAATCGTTGTTTATTACTTATGCTATTTGCATTCTTTGATTTTTTTTTTCAAGAATATCAGAGGAAATCCTGACTTACATAAGGACGCAGCTTCTTGTCTTCAGTAAATATTTACATTTGCCAATGTCTTTCCTTATATGACAATACAAAAAAAAAAATGAAATTCAATTTTCGATGACATGCAGTGGGTCACATGATCTGACTGTCTTGCGTATGGAAAGCAAACTGCACGAGACATTTGGAATTCTTGACTGTGACGTCATATGACGTCGTATTTATCCGTTATATATCATTCAATAACAAAGTCTAAATAGGACATTTTATCTTTGTAATGTGAATAGAAATAAAAATATAAATATAAGAAATAAGATATCATTTTTAGAATGTCAATTAGCCCCTTCACGATAACTTTTGCAGGGCATATTAATAATTTTTGGCGAAGTTTTTGTTGATAGACAATTAAATGACGTATCTTTAAGGTCAAGATCTAGTAAATGAAAGGTGCCTACAGATTTATCAAACTTGAGAAAAAAATTCCTTTATTGATGCTTTACAACTTTAGCTTGGTCAAATAAGGTGTTTCGGGGCATAATTTGTAGGTAAACAAGATGAAAAACTGTATTTTTAACTGTCATTTTTAATGAAAAATTTAGAAAACAGGTCATGAAAATGGGAGTTTTTTTCGTATTCGGCAAAGGAAATGTATCCAGATTGCCTACAGTCTCTCAGAAAATGGTAATTAGTATGTTCATGGCCTCTTCTTTAGTATCCGGTTTACTTTTCATATGATTTCAAATTGAATGACTTGAGAATACTTTATTTTCTACATAACTCTGCTAAAGCCGTAAAGTACGGGAAAAAGAAAGTTGAAATTGATTATGACGTCATAATGGATATAGCACCAAAAATTAGTCTCAAGTTATTTACTAGATCTTGACCTTAACAATTACTTTTACGTCATATTTCACCAAACTATATCATTTTGCCCTGCAAAAGAGCAGTACCGCAGTTACCGTGAAAGGGTCTATTTAAGGAATGTTTTTAAGTTTTGTGTGAGTTATTGGTGTGTGAATCACACAGACTTGTCACGTAGGCATATTTCATGAAGCGCGCTAGCGCTTCATGAAAAATATGCCTACGTGCAAGTCTGTGTGATTCTCACACCAATAATTCACACTAAACTTAAAAACATTCCTTATATTTACATTTAACTTGTTTGGAAGCACAGAAATATACTCAATATTTGAATTTCTCGCTGCCCTATATTGTTATACTTTTACTATAGCGTCGCTGAGCCCTATTGTGACGTCACGTTAGCGCACGTTTCTCCGTGTATATTTCTACGCGTGAGTATACACGAAAATGAATTTCAAATCAATTTCAGTGTTGTCTAAGTAGAAAAACACAGCGAATGTAAATATTAAGAAATATTTACATTTGCAAATGTTTTCCTTTATATAACACTACTGAAGGCAAGCGTTTTTATAACTGTATAAATACAGGTATGGGGTCAAGAGGTTATAGATGTACGTTTGGATAAACGTTTGACGTAATTTCTCTGACACGCGTTTAGTGGATTACATACATGCCGTTGGATTTCAAAAATTAACGCATTTCACATGTTAAAAGTAACAATTAGGCAAATATAAAGTATGAATTAGTCACAAATGTAAATATAAGTAATAAGGTATCATTTTTTGAGTTTTATTGAGATGTAAAACGGGTTGGCACATGATCAAATCTTCCTTAAAGCCCTTCGTGACCAACCCGTTTTACATCTCAATAAAACTCAAAAAATGATACCTTATTTCTTAAATAAAATATCATTTTTAGAGTTTTATTTAGGCATGACATGAAGTCGGTCACGTGATCAAATTCTATAACGTAGATTTGATCACGTACCGACTTCATGTCATTCCCAATGAAACTCTGAAAAAGATATTTTATTTCTTATATTTATATTTTACTTTTTTAGTCGTGTTACAAAGAAATATAGGCAAAATTAGACTAGGAAATGCAACGTAACGTTTCTATGACTTCATTTGACGTCACAATCTGAACGAGCAGTTTGCTTTCAATACTCAAGAAAATCTGATCATGTGACCAACTTCATGTCATTGAAAATTGAATTTCAATTTTACTAGCATTGTTATATCATGAATGACATCAGCAAATGTAAATATTGAGATATGACATGAAGTCGGTACGTGATCAAATCTACTATAACGCTCGAAGGGCGTTAAAGAATTTGATCACGTGACCGACTTCAAATGACACTCTAAAAATGATATCTTATTTTTTAAAATTACTTGGACACAGATTTGAAGTTAATATTTTCTCATTTTTTCTGTATAATATCACGAATTATATATTTCAATAGCATTTCACACAAAAATTAATTAAAAATCTTATTTCATTTAAAAGTTATTAAAACTTTAAATTTTTTGGCGGGTTTGATTGACACATCCTTGCACTTTCACAAATTTTAACTTTATTCTTAATCCTTAGGAAAAGTGGCAATTTTGATGTGTTTTAATGAGAAATATTAAAACTTTTATCAAGAAAAATAATTTTATTCAGAGTAGAAATGTTAGGAAGCAAAACACCTTCACAAGTATCGTCATTCCGAACTAAGAGATGCGTACAGAGTTTAGCAAATCGAGCACACCCGTGTTATGTACACAGTTTTTGTAAACAGGGTTCGAGTTTTGTTATTGTTTATAGTTAGAATTCACCGGGTGCGTTCAATCGTCACAGTCTGCTTACCACAACTGCACGGACTGACAATATATTGTGTGTTTGTTTTGCTTTCGAACGTGTCTACTCTGAATTTTCTAGCTGGCTAATATTATTAATATTTTTTATTTATACAAAACGAGATAGCCACTTTTCCTAAGAATTAAGAATAAAATTAAATTTGTGAGAGTGCAAGGATATGTCAATCAAACCCGCCAAAAAATTTGAAATTTCAATATCTTTCAAACGAAATAAGATTTATAACTAATTTTTGTGTGAAATGCTATTAAAATATATAAGTCGTAATATTATAGAGAAAATAATACCTTCAAATCTGTGTCCAAGTATCTTTAATTGTAAAGTATTTCCCTCTCAAACACAGTTATCTGGATACAAGCATATTTGCATATCCACTGCTCTCTCCCTCTATGAACCTGCAGGCTTCAACTGCGTTCATAGCAAAAGGATATGGAGATAACGAACAGTATTCAATCTCAAAGTCCATAAAACAATACAAAATAAGAGCAGAGCAAACACGGACGCCCGAAACAACAGAGGTCGGATCAGGTGCCATGGAGAAGTGAGCATCCCCTGCCGACCGGTCACACCCTCCGTGTGCTCCTTGTCATGTCAGGAAATAACGGAAAAAATCCGTCGTCAGTTCAGTGTATAAATAATGGACTAACAATTGGTATGAAAAATGTCAGTCAGCATTTGATTCAATGATAAATTGTATTTGCTGAAAAGGTCATTGTATCGACGATAGAACTTACGAAATGATGACTTTAAATGAGACTGCTGATATTCTTGATTCATCAACTTGCTTGTCAATAATTTACCTCGTTTCCGAAATTGTTCATACGTAGAGCATGCTCTTGCGTATCGAATCAACTGAGATATATATACTCCGTATGCAGGTGAAGGTATACTGCTGCATAAGTAAAGGAATTTGACGATAGAAAAGTTAAAGTCATGACGTTTATCATACAGTTTGGTTGTTAGATTACCATTAGCGTCTTTTTCAAGTAATTTGATATCCAAGTATGAAACAGAAGTGTCAGACTCTGTTTTATCTTTTATCTCAAGCTCACCAGGATATATCGTATCGACATAGGAATGGAAATTACCATTGTTAATTGACAATACGTCGTCGATATATCTAAATGTCGAGTTGAAGGCCACAACAAGTGTTTTCTTCTTTTCACGCATAAGATTTTGCATAAATTCTGCTTCATATGAATATAAAAATAAGTCTGCTAATAACGGAGCGCAATTTGTACCCATGGGAATTTCAATAGATTGTTGGAATACCTGGTCTCCAAAAACCACATAGATATTGTCAATCAAAAACTCAAGCATCTTCTTGATGTAAACTTCAGAGTACTTATGTGTGCAATCAGAATCTGTTTTAACAAAATAATTTTGCAAATGACCAATGACGAGGTAAGTAAAATTACGAGTTCCATTTTTATTGAAGAAGCAGCTGTCAATGATATCAGACAAATTGTCCAAGAGTTCTTTAGAATTTTTAAGTATCCACATCTGATTCACACCACTTCTTGAATATATAGTTGAACAGTACTCTTGAAGTTTTTCCTTCACTACTGTCAATATCTTAGTGAGGAGTAATGAAAGATTGATTGATTGATTGTATACTGTTAAACGTCCCTCTCCAGAATATTTCACTAATATGGAGACGTCACCATTGCCGGTGAAGGGCTGCAAATTTAGGCCTATGCTCGGCACTTATGGCCTTTGAGCAGGGAGGGATCTTTATCGTGCTACACCTGCTTTGACACGGGGCCTCGGTTTATAGGTCTCATCCGAAGGACCGCCTCATTTAGTCGCCTTTTACGACAAGCAAGGGGGTACCGAGGACCTATTCTAACCCGGATCCCCACGGGGTTGAACATTTACTGGAACCTGCAATGTATCTTTTTTTGTAAGGATTCTTATGAAGTTTCGGAATCCAATATATATAACATGTATAAGGTAGTTCAAATTCATTTTGGCTATGTGGAATATTAAAACTTTTAAAAGTATTCAAAACTGACACGTGATTTTGAAGAATTTCTTCCTTAGAAAGGGAAGTATGAGTATAAGTAGGATTACCATTTGTAGAATTAAATCCAAGTTTCTTCTAGAATGCAATTAACGTAATGAACCTTACAAACGAAGACAATGTTGTTACCTGCTTTGTCGGCAGGAACCAGTACGTTCTGATAATGTAAACTATCTAATTCTTTTTTCACTTCTTGTTTATTGAACACAGAAGGATAGATGGTTTTCATTTTGCCCCTCAATCTCCTAATACGTGACTTCAACATAGATCTAATACATTTAATCCATTCTGACAAGGTTTCAACGTCTTCTTTTTCATATCCGGCCCATCGTCTGGCGTAATTTTCAACAGAATCCATAATATTTACGAAATTCCGACTCCAGTTGAAGGATCGGGGTTCCCTATATTTAGGACCTGATCTAAGGTCCTCATTACTCACTAGCGTCGGAAGCAAATTGAAATTGGGGGGGGGGGCTTAGTGATAAAAAAAATTATACCATAAAAAAAACCTGACAAGCAAAAAAAGGAAAAAAAAAGGAAAATGTCCTAATTCCGAAAATCCTACTTCGTGGGAGGGGGGGGGGGACTTTAGTATGGAACTTTAGTAACAAATTTTTTTCCAAACACAACCACTTTCCCCATCTTTAACCTATACTGCGACGTGTCTGTCGGAAGTGGGGGGGGGGGGCTAAACCTACGAAACAATGTTCAATGTCTATACTAAGTATATATATTTGGAAAAAAAGTGGGGGCCCCACCCCCCCCCCCCCCAGTTCCGACGCCAATGTTACTAACTATATTTACGTCACGTACACGTAAAAACGTGTCCAGCAGGACTATAGTTATAGGGCGAAGAAGAACATGAACATGAAGGAGGATTATTTTTCAGATAGTCGGTATCCAGTCCATGTAAAGTGTTTTGGTAATTGAAAAGTTTGGAAGCGATGGTCGATGTATATTTGTAGGAAATACAAGTTGTAGTCTTTAACTTGAAAAATGGTGGAATACAAGACTGGACCCTTTTGTGTTTAAAAATATTACTTCCCAGCAGGCATTTCAACGTTGAATCAACGTTGAATCAACGTTGCACTTCAACGTTGAATCAACGTTGAATTTAGGTTGCATATGAAAGTTGAGGCAACTTTGAGACATAACGTTGTTTCAACGTCAATTTTCAACGTTAAATAAACGTTGAAAATGGGTTGAATTTTGGTTGATTTATGGTTGATTTTTGGTTGCAACTGAAAGTTGATGCAACGTTGAAGCTTCAACGTTGTTTCAACGTCAAATATCAACATTGAACAAAAGTGAACATTGATTGTAATTAGGTTGATTTTTGGTTGAAATTTTTCGGTTGTACAAACGTTGATATTTGGCCTGGTTGAAATCACGTTGAATTCATATTACATTTTGTTTTATAAACAAATACATTTCAAACTCTAATAATTTTTTTTATTCAAATTGCGTAATATTTACATAAATTGTAATCCAGTATTATGATTGTGAGATAATTTATTTTAGTCTGTATTTTAAATACAAACACAGATTCGGATTCAATCACTGAATCTCAATCTCAACTACTGCTTGACAAATTTTTTATTCCTAGGGAAAAGTGGGTCACAGTAATCACATCCAGGTTCTTCGAAGTACGCGTCTGTCTTACACTACTAACTTCCACAAAGTGGCGGATCCATTGATTTTAATCACGCATATAGTTAACGTTAAGTCCGATAGTTAAGTCCCACGAAGGAAAGAAATAAACAGGATAATCCACCCTCTAAAGCAAAACCCTATTAATAAAAGAAATAAAGATGTAAAAGCCATTTGTTCTATACAATGTACGTAACACGTTATTTCAAACGATAAAAATAAATATACATGAATGGTTTTAAAAATCAGACAAAGGAATATATTCCGGTACTTGGATTTAATTAACAAGATTAAAAGAATTATAGTTTACTTCATGTTAAAATTCGTATTAGTATGCTTATAAATAATTATTACTAAAGAAAAATGTTATAGACATAGACATATTAGTGTACTTACAAAATGTTGCAAACGGGCGAAGAATCTGATGCAATCAAGGCTGAACTATACAATCAATTCCCTGCAACACTAGTTGATTGAATCTTACGACGAACTACAATTAATTAAATTGTATAATATATTAGTATACTTTTTTTATTGTATTATTTTGTAATATGTTGACGGTGCGACCGTTAGAGCGAGCGCAAACTGTTCTATTGTTTTAATTTAGATCGGGCACGTGACATTTGGTGCGTCTAGACTCTGACGTCACATGACGTCGTATGTAACCTGTACGAAAATTTACGCCCTGACTCCAGGCGGAATTCAGAAGACGGAATCCGCCTATCATCTATAAGGAACTTAATAAGACTATTAGACGGAGTCCGGGTGGAGTCAGGGCGTAATAGGGCTCGAAATATTTAAATGAGTTAAGGCGTATTCCGCCTTTCCTAATATGGATTACCTGCAAGGCGGAATCCGCCTTACCTGCAAGGTGTATTCCGCCTAACCTGCAAGGCGTATTCCACCTGACCTGCAAGGCGTATTCCGCCTTACTTACAATAGGCGTATTCCGCCTAACCTGTAAGGCGTATTCCGCCTAACTTCAGGTAGATGTATTCTGCCTTACTAGCAAGGGGTTTTCCACCTAATGGTAAGAGGGATTTTGCATTAATGTTTACATAATCTACATGTACTTATCACAATGTATCAGATCTTTTACATACTTAACAATAAAAAAAAATTAAATTATACAAATTATATATCATTTATTTTTTTGTTCTTTAAAATTCAATGACTACAAAACATGTTTACATTTGAAAATGTCCTGCCTTGCCTTCACATGAAATTAAAATTTAAAAGATAAAAAAATATTGTACCAAAACTTGATTGAACAATTAGCTGTTACTTTACAACTGGTTGAATATTTTCACAAAATTCTTTCTGTCTGTAAGGAAATAGTGTGTCATTTTTATTGTTCTCCTTCCTAAGTTATCAGTGGTATAACCTAGCTATCTTTTCCATGATTCCAGCTTTCTTTGCCATTCTTCACACAACACATGATGACGTCTGTAAAGAAAATACAAAACTGAGATAAATTTGTCATTTTAAAAAAAACTCTTCAACATTTCTCAATAAAATGACTCTTTTATAAATTCTGTTCTTTATTACAGATCAGCTAGGATGCAAACATTCTGGTGTGATTTTTCTCAACACTTAAAACTTACATAATATAAGAATAATTTTCATATATGGCTATCAGTTGTCTGATATCTTCATGTATTCTTACCTCTCATAACCTGCTGTAGCGGTCAGTTTGTTACGTCCATAGATAAACTGTTTCCCCAGTTCCCCGGTACTCTCCACTTCATTTGAATGAAGCACATGTGTTAGATTGCATTTCTTTTTCCCATGAATCTTCAGCAAGCTCTCAAATGAGAAGAGCAGAATTGCCTGTTTACTGGTAAGGGTGGATGGACGGTGGCTCCTGGCCTTCATCCTGACTTGCTGCAGCTGCCGCTATCCTCATAATTACCTTTATCAGCCATAATCGCTGAGTACTTGTACAGCTCAAAGTGCTGAAATGTATAACACTGCACTCAGTGCACTGCAGAAGATCATAATATTTACTATTTCAATATTAAAATGGTTTCAATCTCTTATTCAATTATTTCATAATTTTCATACATTTGAAAAAGGTACTAACATAAGACCCCTTTCTACAAATATATTTTTAAATAACATGTATAATCAATTTACTATTTCAATATTAAAATGGTTTCAATCTCTTATTCAATTATTTCATAATTTTCATACATTTGAAAAAGGTACTAACATAAGACCCCTTTCTACAAATATATTTTTAAATAACATGTATAATCAAATGATAATAAATAGCTGCTCATGAAATGTGTAGATCTAACTTATATCATAATACACAGGAGTCGGCAATTTTATCAATAAATAGAAAATAAATGGTAAACAGGCATAAATCCTACCAGTAATTGCCGACTCCTGTGCATAATATGAATAATACTCTTATCCATGTATGTTTTGGAATGTAAATGGTGACTTACAGATCTCAAACCTGACTCCTGATCCAAACTAAGCAGCGAACTACACTTTTAAAAGGGTGTTTGTGTAACAATTCCACTAACCACTGGTTAAAACACTGTGCTTACACACAAATCATAACAAATTTAACAAAATTTCCAACCGTGATTTTAAAACCGGAAGTAAGTGACGGTCGCTAATTTTAAAGGGAAATCATATTTCCGGAAAACACATTAAAATAAGAAAAGGACATGTTACTTAATAATTGACCAATGAATTAATTTAGTTCTTTTCCTATCTTTTATCTCTGCACTTTTAAAAATTTTACTCCAAAAGGAAACACTCATAATATTGAGAAAATTTGCAATGGGGGGGGGGGGGGGGGGAGTGAGGCTGCCCTACATTTGGCAATAAGAAATGGCGCCTGAAATATTAAGCGCATTTTTTTTTAAAGATCTGGGTTAGTGGAAAGTGTATTGTGAATACATGGGACCTCAATGCTATTGGAATTAATTAACAGAGTAATGGTGGAGTCCAAATTTTGGCTGTACAAAATTTAAAAGAGAGAGAGAGAGAGAGGGACAAAGAAAGAACAAAACAAAACACGGCTTAAAATTTAACTTACCGTTGTTTTCCACATTTATTCCTGTATCGAGGTCCTTCCCTGTCCATTTAGCATATGATGTTCAGTGTTCACTGCCGAGCATAATTTGCTTCACTTCAAAGCTCAGCAGAATAACACTAAAAGTTGTCACTCTTTTTTTTCCCAAAAACACATAACGAATGAACAATCATCTTCTTAATAATAATTTACAGGCATACATCTTGCCTAAGTTCCTTTTTAACTGAATGAAATATAAAGATTCATCAACCAAATTGACCACAGTCATCACTTTCAAAATCTGCATTCAAACTGACCAGTGCATCCAAAAAGAGGCTCTGGCTGAAAACTTCCGCCCCTGTAGAGGGGGTCAAGCAGGTGCGCATTGGAAACGTATATATCTGGTATACAATATGGGAGCAAAAAAAACTTACTCATTTAGGAAACGCAATATTCAATGTTATATAAAGCATAACATGCATAATACTCGAAGTCAAATTTAATAAATTGATTAAAAGTTATGTTTGACTATTTTTTTTTACGAATATCTCCCCCATTAGTGCCTTAGGAAAACAGGGTCATCTAGAGGACTAAAACATGTGGTCATAATTTAAACTGTTCACAATCCTAAGATTAATGCAGATTCCGTCTAAGAGCTAAGCCGGAAAACGTCTAACAAAAATACGCCTAGGATTTAAGGTGGAATCCACCTAAGATATGAGGCGGAAAACGGTTAAAGCTTAGACGTTTTCCATGTCCGCCTTAGGTACGGCTTGGTCCTCCTAGCACTTAACCGGAATCCGTCTCAGTCCGCCCGGACTCCGGCCGGAAAACGGTTAAGAGTTTCGTACGGGAAGTTACAAATATACCAAGAAAAAACTGAACAGTGCTGAAAGTTAATGAAAAAAGTTATGTTTACAATTTATCTTCAATATATATCCATTTAATCAAGGCGAGTAAACTTTTTGTTGAACATTTGCCGTCATTCTCGCGAGAACGCAACTTTGCTAAGTGATGCATTGTGGGTCAAAATTACTGCGGCAAAAAATTCTAAAGAATGAATGTGCAGTAGTCCGAATTTTCTCTTCGCCCAGGCGTTGTCGTTAGAGCTCGCAGTTACGAGCGTCGCTTCGCGACGCTCGCTGCGCTCGCTATTACTTGTATTATTTTTGTTTATTTGATAAGCCCTAACCATGGTACCTGATTAGCACCCTTATCTTGGAAGTCTTATTAGTGTCCTAATTATTATGGCGCTTATCAGATGCAAAAAGGTATCAAGTGTCTTGACACCTAACAATGTTGGAGGCCCTAATACTTGGAGCCGATTGCCCTAATGATGGAGCCGATTGCCCTAACAGGGTGCCCTAATGATGGAGCCTAACGCCCTAACTAGGTGCCCTAAATCACGTTAGGTGTCAGACAGGGTATATAAGGAGAGAGAGTTAGTGAGTTGATATACATAGCTTGGATTTGATTTGTAAAACTACTCTCGGATATTGTTAATACACTCGTAGAAACAAACTTTGTCGTTGTTCTGATGTTAGATCTATAAAGATCTAAAGTTCCTATCTTCTACACGGGATCCACAATATTTTGTGACGCGGGTGAAAACAAACACCCCATAGAGAAAAACGTCGCAACTGGTGGCATCATTGTCTTGGGATTCAAAAAAATTATTCTACGTGTAACACCGGAACGGGACAGCACTGAGTTTGAAATGGAGACACCCATTGTAAGGAGGAGAATTACGCCTAGAAAGGTAGAACAGTACTTTAACAGTCCAGCTCCTCTGAATGACTCTGGAATAGAGTTCAATTCTGGGTGTACAACAGATTTGCAGCCCACAAGTCGAGTTATGTCAGACAGTCCTAACTTTCAGGAGTTCGGGCAAAACTCGCAGGGTTATTCTGTTTTTAAACGAGTACAATCCAAGACCAAGCTTAAATAGAATCCTATTTATTTGGGTAATCTTTGCTCTGATAGGATGTTCTCTGTAGATGATGTCCTGGACCTATTTTCCAGAAAGCAAGATCGTACAGAAATCGCATGAAAATGCAGTTATTTCTCTGGTATCTGTAACAAGTATGGTATTGCTTGTTATGGTAATCTGCAAAGCATGGAAGTACGGAGAATCAGGTCTGACAAATGCCAGTAAGAAAACGGGAATTTCTTGGACACCTACTGATACACCCTATATTGGTGGTAGTGCGCCTAACGCCCCTACAGGTACCTATCAGGAACCTAAGGTTTTTGGGCAATCTGGACGCGCTACTCCTTATTTAGGCAATCAGTCTCCTCAGGGACTTGGGTGCAATTTTGTATGAAAACCTATGGCTGACGGGACACCTAAAAACAGTCCTATGACACCAAATGCTGGTCAACGAACCAACGAATACCCAGTAAGGAGGACCTTCTCAGGGGCCAATTATGATGTTTGGGATGAGTTTCTACAATATTTCGAAAACATATCAGAATTAAACTCATGGGGACCCAGAAATCTCGCAGAGTTCTACTTAGCACTTTGCGAAGACAGGCCGAGAGCTATGCCTATGGAATGCCCCTTACTGTGCAGAAAGACTATGAGCAACTTAAGGATAAGATGAACCAAAGATTCGGGCATTCTGCAATGAAAGAAAGGCATATTGCAGACGCCAAATTGAGAAGAAGACTACCGGGCGAGTCCCTGCGAGATTTAGGACAGGCCATCGAAGATATTTACCGAAGGGCCTATCCAGGAAATCCAAATTTAGTTGAAGTAAATGCTATACAGTCCTTCTTAGATAAGTGTGGACAATCTGAGGTTTTTCGACTCGCAGTGAATATTAAACGGACCAGACCTAGGACACTTCAAGAAGCAGTTCTTAATGCAATGCAAGAAGAGTGCTTGCGGATTGGGGAAAAAGAATTGCCAAAGGAGACAAAACCAGGCTATAAGCTTGTGTATGAGATTGAAGATGGGAACCAACTTTTATTCGCGTGCGAGAAAATTTCGCGAAGTTCACGAGAGTCTCGTCATCGCGAATATTTCTCGACGAGAATGGGTCCTTTAAGTATCTTTTTCTATTAAAATCATTTCCGAAAAAGGCTTGATCGAGATAATTAATCGTCGCGAACTAGTTTACTCTCGGTAAATCGCGAAGAAAAGTCGTCGCGAATAAAAGTTGGTTTACAGTAATGAAATAGCAGCTGCGGATACTGCCAAACCTCCAAGCGCGGGTGACGGATTCAACAGTATCTATAAAAATATGAGAACCCCAAGTACATGTACCAGTACAGGACCAGGGAGGAAGGGACGCCCTTACAACCCATGGTACCAGAGAGAAGGAGGAAGACTTCAACAAAGTGACACTTCTCGAGACCAGAATTGTGTTGAAAAGAGTACTGTCAGGAATTATTTAAACTATAGATGACTGATGCCGGAGGCCAGGTGTCAGTCGATTCAAGAGGGCCTAAAAACAAGAGAAGAAAACCCAAAACAGAAGTTGGAAAAGAGAAAAGAGAAAATGCTGAAAATAAGGCCAGGGAAATCCAAATGTGAAGCTACCAGTGTTTCCATAGGGAAAGGCTGTCCCTAATTTTCTAATCCAAAATTCTTCTCGTTGTCTACGGAAAGGTGTACTCAGCGACGGACTATTCGTGTGGTGATAAATCTTTTCGAGAATTCTAACTTTCATTGATAAAATAGAATGATCAGGTGAATTGAAATGTTTGTATTAAAGCTGCTGACCACCATGATTTATCTGAAATCGATGACCTGATATTCTTTGTTAAGCGATCCCTTGGTTTCACCGACAAGAACAAGCCCACACAGATTACATTCTATTCCATAAACAACATTAGAAGATGTGCAGTTCAGATTTTCCCAAGTTTTTGTATAGAAGCTCTGTCCAGTAAGATTACTGGCGAAAGAAGTGTCAGTTATCAAAATGTCACAGGTTTTACATTTTCGCACAGAACATTTTGAAACAGAAGACATGGGATCGGAAAAGGAATTATCCAATATTATGTCATAGAAACTTTACATTCTTTCAATTTGGTATAGACGCAACTGCTCCTGCTATTCATGGCTCAATCTCACTCGTATAGTACAACCTCTACTACACTTATCTAGTGTGTTGAGAAGTATATATATGAAATATACGTAAAAGGAACAAATATAAGTGTTTAATAATATTTTTTTGAAAAAAAGAAATTCAGAACAGTTTAAAATTGCATATTTTTGTACAAAGAACGATAACTCTTTACACTTGGATGATAAAACATTCAGAAAAAGCCTTTTTTAAAAAATTGGTATTCTATTGCAAGAACGATTTCAGCTAGCTCTTAAAAATGAATAGAAACAAGATGTGTTTGTGGAGTACTTTGACCCTTTGACCTTGACCTTGGAGTTTGACCCACTTTTTAAGAAATTGAACGTTGACCATACCTTCTGAACGGTTAGGGCTAGGGCTTTCATGCTCTACAAAAGTATTTATGTGGCAAGACCTTACATGTGATACTAATTACATTGACCTCTTGACCTTGACCTTAGAGATTTTTGTAATTATTAAAAAACTTAATCTTTGCTATGTTGCCATACGGGGGCATCAGTGTTTTACAAACACATCTTGTTTCATCATAAGATTAAATTATGGTTTTTTGTCAGAGGGTTTCAGTAACGTTGATCGATGACGTCACATCTGCATTAAAACAAAAATTAAGAGAATGTGACAAGGACGCAGCTTGTATCCATATATAACTGTGTTTTAAACGAGGCTAATACTTTATAAATTGTTTATGATTTATTAGAGAAAAGGTGCAATGATCAGGTATACTAATTTTAAAGCCGTATATTTTTCTTTACTGAAGGCAAAAAGCTGCGTCCTTATGTAAGTCAGGATTTCCTCTGATATTCTTAACAACATCAAAGAATGCAAATATAATTAATAAACAACGAAAATTAAGTGAACATGGCATTATGAATAGCAATAGCTCTGCTGGCATATTTTAAATGATGCGCACATCATGGAATATGCCAGCAGAGCAATTCCTATTCATAACGCCATGTTCACTAAATAACGTTGTTTATTTCTTAAATGAACGCAGTTGATGACTACATGTTCATAGTGGGAGAGAGCAGTGGATATGCAAATATATTTCTATGACGTTAACATTAAGTGTACGTTGCATAATAATTCAGTAAGTTGTAAAGAGTTTAAAAAAATATATAAATGATGTGTGCCAAATGTGACATGATAATTTGTTTTCTCTATATATTTTAATTGAAAACAACATTTTGCATGTAAATTCATTGTCGTAATTTACGACATTTCTCGACAGATTTTACCACAAATTTCTTGATAATCTAAGAAATTGTTTTAATTGATAAAAACAATGGTATCAATTACATTTTTCGAAAAAAATAAACTAATAATAATTATTATAATGATCATTTAGGAAAAGATAATAAGACACATTTTCTTGTTTGATTGCTGAAATAGATAGTTGGCAAAAATTGATCATTTTCCAGCGATCACACACACACACACACACACCCTCACACACACACACACCCACTCACCCTCACACACACACACACACACACACACACACACACACACACACACACACACACACACACACACACACACACCCTCTCACACACACACACACACCCTCACACACACACACACACACCCTCACCCACACACACACACACACACACACCCTCACACACACACATTAATCATTTGAACTTTTTTGTTTGTTAATAATCAGTTTAGCTCTGTTATACCTATCTAGATAAGAATAGGTAGACACGTAGCTCAAACGTGTGCATATTTTTCTTTTTAAAAAATGGTTTTGGCGTATTTAAAGTAGTTGGAATTACAAATTCAATACAAAGCAATTTTGTGTACCAGATCAAAATTAAGACACTGTTTTGCTTAAGTTTCCAGTCTGAAATTGAGTTAGGTACCTTGTGGTAAAAAATAAAAATAAGAGTGCCACTGGCACTTGTTGCATATATAAGGGGTACCCCCGTCCTACTCATGCTATTTACCACGTGGTAAATATAAGTAGAGTTATCCCGTTATATACAAAATAAGTGCATGTGAGCTGGAGACTGATACCCCGTATACGAAACAAGTGTCTGTGGAGTGACAGTAATCTCAGCAATATATAGAAAAGAACAATGATCCACCTCCCTTTCGTATGGTGGCATATTTCTGCCCCCTACATGCAAGATAAATTATGTTAAAATGCAAGAAAATTAAATCATCATGCAAGAAAAGTATGTCGACATGCAAGATAATTATGTTGACATGCAAGTTACATATCTTTTAAAAGAATATGATTTCAAAATGGGTACAATCCCGTACTGACGATCGTATCTGACATCGTAGATGCAAGACGCAACATAATTATGACAAGATGTGGGTTGCTTTTGTTGACATGCGAGATAATTATGTAGACTTGCAAGATATTTATGTTAACATGCAAGATACTTATGTTCACATATGAGATAATTATATCAACAAGCGACTTATTTATGTCAACATGCGAGTTGTGTTTTTACAAATAAGATATTTATGTCAACATGCAAGATAACATAATTATCTTGCATGTTGACATAAATAAGTCGCATGTTGACATAATTGTCTTGCATGTTGACATAAATAAGTTGCATGTCTCAAGTTCAAGTTCAATTTCTTCACTCAAACCATATCAGTGGTAATGAGGTTCAACAATATATGTACAATATACTGTAAGTCGTTTTAATTCCACGGTGGTAAAATTTCACGATTTCTTTACAAGTACCAATCGCAATGGTATTAATTTCATGCTGCAAGAACTTGATTTTAATTTCGTATACGCATTTAAACATTTTTTTAATCAATGCTAGCATTCACGATGGGTTTAATTTTGCGGGAAAATGACGAATCGTGAACATAGTGAAATTAAAACCAACGTGATTATTTGCCAGTATACAAACAGGAGGCCCATGGGCCACATCACTCACCTGAGAAGCTTAGGCCATTCTTTTTTTTTTTTTACCAGATTTTCCCCTTGTAATACATATTGTGACCCCACCCTATTCCTATGATCATAATTTAAACAATTTGAAATCTACACTACCCCAGTATGCTTTCACATAAGTCTCAGCTTTTCTGGCCCAGTAGGTCTTGAGAAGAAGATTTTTTAATGACCCAACCCTATTTTTGTTTTTCCTTGATTATCTCCCCCTGTGAGGGGGCATGACCCTTGACTTTAACAATTTATATTCTCCTTAACCCAAGGATGCTTTGTACCAAGTTTGGTTAAAATTGGCCCATAGGTTCTTGAGAAGAAGTCGAAAATGTTAAAGTTTACAGACAGACGGACAGACGGACGGACGGACGGACGGCGGACAAAATGTGATCATGCAGAAAAGCTCACTTGAGCCTTCGGCTCAGGTGAGCTAAAAATAATATACAAGATACACGTGAAATGGCGGAAATACATTCATATGAAGTATCAAAAATAATTACGGAGGACAGACTTTTTCATATACTCTATGCATGTAACTGCATAGTTTAATTAATAGTTTAGAATCAGCAGATGACAACAATTCTGATAATTTGAAGAAAAAAAATTGGTCTATTACAATGTTTACTTGGAAGATATTTTTTTCTACATTCGGAAAAAAAAATTACATTCTAAAATATAGTATCACTCATCAGCTATTTGTCCATTTTTACATAGATTACATATTCTATCATTTTTGGGAATCCAAAACCATCTCCCAGTCTCAACTGGAAGACGATGATTTGCTGTTCTTAGTTTAAAATTGTTCTAAATTTTTTTGGTAGTTAAGCTAAATATTTTTTAAATCCAAATTCTGTTTTGAAGATACTATAAAAAAGACCTTTAGACGAATCGCGCATATTACTTCGCCACTTCTGTATGAACTTATCTTTAAGAGGTTGTTCTACTATAGCCTTTAGCCATTTAAAATTTAAAAAGGTCTGTTCATTCCATACATTTGAGAAGCCACAACTATCAAGTATATTCTTGATACATAAAATCTAAGGGTTCTTATGACTTCCAGAACAAAACTATTCAAATAAATGTCCATATGTAACATAAACAATCTTATTTTCAGGGCTTACCAATAATTTTGCCCAGTAAGATATCATTCTATATACAAAGGGAAGCGACCTGTTTCGCCATAGACCATATAACTAGGAGTACTACTTTTTAGATCAAAAATATATTTCAAAAATTTAAGATGAACACGTTCAATTATTTCAATGTTCTCAAAACCCCATATCTCACATTCATAGAAAAGTACTGGAGTGACAACTTTATTGAACAAATCAAGCTGGCAATTAATCTGCTGGTAAATCAACTTGCCTAATTTTTCGTATAACTTCATACATGGCTTTTTGAGCTTGCTCACATAAATGTTTTTTAGTTTTACAGAATGAACCTGATCGGGAAAAGAGTATACCTAGGCATTTAAATTCGTTCACAAATTCAATAACAGAATTATTGTCGTAAAATACATTTTTAACAGATGGGTCTTTCAAAAAAATCATAGTCTACATTATTATCTCGCATGTTGACATACATTGCATGTTAACATAATTATCTTGCATGTTGGCATAAATAAGTCGCATGTCTACATAATTATGTTGCATCTTGCAACTACAATGTCAGATACGAGCGTTAGAAAGGAAGTTTAACCGTACTTTAATTATATTTTCTTAAAAGATTGGTAACTTGCATATCAACATAATTATCTTGTATGTTGACATAAATATGCATGTCTACATAATTATGTAAAAAGTAAAACTTGGTTACAAAATTGTCTGAACATCCTTGAAACCTAGTGTTCTAACTCGAAACTACAGGTTAATGTTGAGAAATCTAAAGTTCTTATTTCTAATTCAAATGGTAAATTTTGCATTAATGAGTTTACATATAATGGAAATGTCCTTCCAACAATTTCAATTTTTTTTTTTATCTTGGATTAACTTTGAAATGCCATGGAAATCTGAACTTAGCTATGTCAGTACTTATGAAAAAGGCCAGAAAAGCACATTTTAAGATTAAGAAAACCATTGGTTTGGATAATCCATGTAAACTTTCGGAAACACTTTTTGACTCAATTATAACACCAGTTCTTCTTTATTGCTCTGAGATCTGGGGTATTTATAATAACATTGGTGAAAATTCTATAACTGAAAAATTTCACATGAAGTTTATTAAGGAAATTTTAGGAGTACATTGTAAATCTATCAATGCTCCTTGCAGAGCAGATTTATGTAGACAACCCCTGTGGACAAGAATACAATTTTCAAGTATAAAATTTTGGAACCATCTTATTACTTCAAAGAATACTTTAGCATTTAAAATCTATAAAACAACAGTCAAAACAACGGAGTATTTATATCTCAGTTGATTCGATACGCAAGAGCATGCTCTAAGTATGAACAATTTCTTAAACGAGGTAAATTATTGACAAGCAAGTTGATGAAACAAGAATATCAACAGTCTCGTTTAAAGTCATCATTTCGTAAATTCTATGGTCGATACAATGACCTTGTCAGCAAATACAATTTATCATTGAATGAAATGCTGACTGACGTTTTTCATACCAATTGTTCGTCCATTATTTATACACTGAATTGACCACGGATCTTTTCCGTTATTTCCTGATTATGGCAACGAGCACACGGCGGGTGTGACCGGTCGGCAGGGGATGCTCACTCCTCCATGGCACCTGATCCCACCTCTGATGTTTCAAAGGTCCGTGTTTGCTCTGCTCTTATTTTGTATATTTGTTTAATGGACGTTGAGATTGAATACTGTTCGTTATTTCCATATCCTTCTCAAAACAAACTCATGGACAATTTTTTTTTTCAATTTTCAACAAGTTAGGATTTTCATTCATTACTAGAAAAGAAAATTCAATCAAACCACTTTTGAGAAGCATAAAACAAAGAATATCATATCAATGCGTACAAGAGGAATATGCAATGATTCATAATTCATAGAAGCTAAAATTTTATCAAGTTGCTTTTAATAGTTTCAAACGATGCGGATACACTGATATATCAAAAAAGAAAACAAACCGATCAATTAGTAGCGCAGATTGAGACTTAGTGCGCATAACCTTGCCCTAGAAAAGGGAAGACATTTTTCTATACCCACAGATAAATCACTTTGTAATATATGTAACACAGGGGAGGTTGAAGATGAATTTCATTTTTTCTTCATCTGTCATAAATACAATAATCATAGGTAAACTTTTAAAAGGAATTTGATGAATTTTTTCCACGATAAAATATTAAATATATCTAATACACAAAAAGTTAAAATTTGCTTTAATAGCCATTGTCCAGAAGTACTAAAAATAACAAACTCATTTATTAAAAAATGTATTACATCTAGAAATGACTGCATAACATAATTATTTTACAAATGATGTACAATTTAGCTATGATAATGTTTAGCCTTACATTCTATACCAGATTGTTTTTAAATATAATGAACAATTGATGATGTGCCTTTGCCTTTAATTGTGTTTGTGCCAATACATATTTGTATTTGTATATTTGTATTATGTTGCATGTAAACATAAGAATAGAGGCGTACAAGGCGATATCAATCCCCCGCTCTGAGACAAGACATTTCTCAATTCTAAAAGTTCATAAAGCTATATATATATATATATATATATATATATATATATATATATATATATATATATATATATATATATATATATATATATATATATATATATATATATATATATATATACACTGTATATAGAATGCAAAACATTTTTGGAGAGGATTTTGGTACATACATTGAAAGAAACTGGAAACGTTATTTAGATGACTGTTTTATCTTTTGGACAAAATCTCTACAAGATCTAAAACAGTTTAACAGCATTCTAAATCGGCTCCATGAAAGTATGCATTTTACAATGGAAATCAGCGAAAACAAATTGCCATTTTTAGACATTCTTATTATAAAAGAGGGAAGAAAAATCATAACGGATCTCTATTACAAGAGCACAGACTCCAATTAATATTTGATTTTCAAGTCATGCCATCCCTCCCATACCAAACGAAACATCCCATTCAATATGGCCAGGCGAATTTGTACTTTTGTTATAGATGAGGATCGCAGAAATACGAGACTTTGTGAACTAAGAATATTTCTTTCTAGACAAAAATATCCATCAAAATTAATTGAGGCTGCTATACAAAAGGCAAAGGAAATACCCATTAACGAATTACGAACTATTAGACATCACGAAGAGGAAAGCAACGAAAAGATCCCTTTTGTTCTTACCCACAACCCAAGAAATCTCAACATCTTTAAAACTGCCAAACAATTTTTCCCTATTATTCAATAATCAGAAACATTAAGGGACCTTATTAAACCAAAGGATATACTACACAGCAGACGTCAACCTCCCAATTTGAAAAAGATTCTTACCACTGCCAAATTTACATCGAACCCCAAGAAACCGATGGTTTCTAAGTGCGAGGACCCACGATGCGGAACCTGTCAAGTCTTAAAAACCTGCCAAACCATTATTTTTAAAAACGGAATGAAGTTTGACGTTAAATCTTCTATGACGTGTAAATCTAAAAACCTTATATACTGTATGACGTGTCCTACATGTGAGAAAAATTATATAGGACAAACCGGAACTAAATTAGCCGACCGTGTTCGCGTGCACAAACAACAGATTAAGGATCCGACCATAAGAAACACGCCATGTAGTGAACACTTTGATTCTTGTGACAAAGGACATTTTTATATATTTCCTTTTTACAAAATAAAAGAGGAAAATGAACAATTACGGAAAGCCAAAGAACAATATTTTATAAATCTGTTTAAACCAAAATTAAACTGTTAAAAGGAATTTATTTCAAATTATTTTATTATGTATATTTTATATAAAATGTCTCCATTATTGTACATTTATAATAGGCGCTAAACTTTGATCAGATGAACTGTAAAACTTTATCTGTGCGCCTCACTGAACTGTGATTATTATTACGTCACAATCATTATGTTTAACGTTGCCTACATAACGTCACGAGAATGACGTCATAATGTAACTTGTTTACAATTTCAAATCTACTGATGAGCCCGCATGGGGCGAAAGCGCTTTAGATAAAAGTTTGAGTTTATCATTTGAATTTGGATTTTATTTTATCCCTATACCAAGGAAAAATAATTTTATATATAATATATATATATATATATATATATATATATATATATATATATATATATATATATATATATATATATATATATATATATATATATATATATAGTTGAAAATAGTTCACAGTCGATGTCACACAGGTGAAAATAATTATAAAAGAAAAAGAAAATGAAGTTTCCAAATTTCATTTAACACAAGCGCTTTCTGGATTTCATAATCCGTCTTCAGGTGTAGATAAATTGAACTGATTGTTTTGCTTAGTAACGTTAACTATGACGTCATGACGTCATAAGAGTCTTTGCAGGGAAGGAAGTAATCTATGACGTCATAGTATGGCTACGTTACGTAAAAGTTAGGGAAAATCAAATTGGACAATAATGGACAATAAATCACATATTTTTCAGTCTCAATAAACAAAGCAAACAGAAATTCTAATTGATGATATATAAAATTAGGTAATTTCTCAATGTTAATGTTTGTTCAGTTTTGGTGAAAAAAGATTTATGAAGTAGTTTTCTTTTGCTAATCTCATTGCAGTGGAATCGTTCCTAAGTTTATAAAAGGGGAACACACAATAGTTTCCTTGTGAGCAAATATCGAAATGTTCACTGCATGGCGTGTTTCTGAGGCTCGGATTGTTAATTTGTTGGCGATGTACGCGCATGCGGGCGGTTAATTGGGTCCCGGTCTGGCCGATGTATTCCTCTCCGCAGTTGTTACACGTAATACAATAAAGGAGGTTTTTGCTCTTACAGGTCATATTTTCATTCACAAGAAATGTTTTTCCACACTTGAAAATAATAGAGGATCCTGTTCGTAGGTTAGGACAGGTACCGCATCTCGGATCACCGCATCTTGTTACGGAATATTGTTCTGGAGTGGTGTTCAACACAAACTTCATTTTCTTTTTCTTTTATAATTATATATATATATATATATATATATATATATATATATATATATATATATATATATATATATATATATATATATATATATAGATATATATAATTTAATTTTGATTGTAACGCGTCATTTGATTGGATAAAAAATTAATCTAAATTCTATAATCTGGTTTGCTTACGTCACAATGACTTACGTCAAAATCGTATCAATCCGTTTGACGTTACATTTGAAATATGAACAATTTGAAGGCGCTTTAAAGAGAGATATTGTCTTGTTTTTTATTCTAAATGATTGAAAATTAAATTATAAGGAATGAATTAAATAGCAACCCAAATTATACTGCTATAACCTGGGTTGGAGCAGTTTACGCTTTTTTATTAACCGCTTCGCGGTTTATAAAGCGTAAACTGCCCCAACCCAGGTTATAATACAGTATAATTTGGGTTGCTATTTAATTCATTCCTTAAATATATATATATATATATATATATATATATATATATATATATATATATATATATATATATATATATATATATATATATATATATATAAAAAAGAAAAAGTTTCCAAATTTCATTTAACACAAGCGCTTTCTGGATTTCATAATCCGTCTTCAGGTGTATATAAATTGAACTGATTGTTTTGCTTAGTAACGTTAACTATGACGTCATGACGTCATGAGAGTCTTTGCAGGGAAGGAACTAAATTCCCGAAAACGTGGAGTCAGATACACTACTTGTAACCTTTGATTTGAAGAGTCTATATACTAATATTCCACATGATCTTGGATTAGAAGCCATAACATTTTGGATTGAAAAGTACCCAGAGTTAATTCCAAGAAACATTTCTTCAAAATTTATCCTAGACTCAGTAAGATTTATACTGGACAACAACACATTTCATTTTGATGGAGATTTTTATAAACAGATCAAAGGAACCGCCATGGGGACTCAAATGGCACCAACATACAGCATCCTTGTTATGGGATTCTTTGAAGAAACATAGTATCAAAAGGTTTCCGATGAATTGGGCCAAGAGATTGGAAAACATTTAAGGGATTATTGGAAACGATTTTTAGATGACTGTTTCCTATTTTGGAACAAATCAGAAGAGGATTTACAAACACTCTACACGTTACTAAATTCAATAAACCCAAATCTTCAATTCACAATGGAGCACAGTGATTCCTCTATTCCTTTCCTTGACGTCATGGTCACAAAGCAAAACTCACTTATTTTAACTGATATTTTTTATAAAACCACGGATACGCACCAATATCTAAACTTCACTTCGTGCCATCCTACTCACACCAAAAGAAATATCCCTTACAACTTAGCCAGAAGGATTTGTGTGATTGTGAAAGATTCAGAAACTAGAAATCAAAGGTTGACCGAACTAAACACATTTCTTCTAGCACAACATTATCCAGAAAATCTTATCCTTTCTGCCATAGAAAAATCCAAGAAAATTCCGCAGCATATTTTAAGAACAACCAGAAAAAAGGACAGAGATCCATTCTTAATCCCTTTTGTAACAACATTCAATCCGAAACACATTAATATATTTCAAGAGGCAAGAAAGAATTTTACCATCATTGAACGGGATAATGATCTTCATCAACTTATACCAAAATCGGATTTGATTCGCAGCCAAAGACAACCGCCAAATTTAAAAAGACTATTGACCAGAGCTAAATTCAACACAACTCCAAAACAATATTCCGTAACAAGATGCGGTGATCCGAGATGCGGTACCTGTCCTAACCTACGAACAGGATCCTCTATTATTTTCAAGTGTGGAAAAAACATTTCTTGTGAATGAAAATATGACCTGTAAGAGCAAAATCCTCCCTTATTGTATTACGTGTAACAACTGCGGAGAGGAATACGTCGGCCAGACCGGGACCCAATTAACCGCCCGCATGCGCGTACATCGCCAACAAATTAATAATCCGAGCCTCAGAAACACGCCATGCAGTGAACATTTCGATATTTGCTCACAAGGAAACTACTGTGTGTTCCCCTTTTATAAACTTAGGAACGATTCCACTGCAATGAGATTAGCAAAAGAAAACTACTTCATAAATCTTTTTTCACCAAAACTGAACAAACATTAACATTGAGAAATTACCTAATTTTATATATCATCAATTAGAATTTCTGTTTACTTTGTTTATTGAGACTGAAAAATATGTGATTTATTGTCCATAATTGTCCATTTTGATTTTCCCTAACTTTTACGTAACGTAGCCATACTATGACGTCATAGATTAGTTCCTTCACTTTCAAAACTTTTTGATGTCATTACATTTTTAGGGCGCAATAAAGCTAAAACCATACCTTCTTCTTTGGAAACTTCATTTTCTTTTTCTTTTATAATTATTTTCACCTGTGTGACATCGACTGTGAACTATTTTCAACTATATATATATCCCAGAAGCAAAGAAAAGTTCTGGATGCACAGATTGAAGTCATTCCGCCCTAATGGTATTAACAAACTAAATGACTTCACCAGAATGAACGTAAACTAGACCCAATTCCTGACGATACTAAACAAGATTATTCTCTCAATTTAGTGTAAACTCTACAGTCAATTTGCGTCACCAACTCTCGAACAACCCACATAGCTATGTATTGCTTTCGCCTTTGTTAATCATTTTTCCCGGTATTAAGTCTTTAAATATTTCAAAATTTATAATGGATCATAATTCATATGTTTAAATATCCCTGCCATCTTATTTTTCTTTGATTATTCTTTATTAAGTAAAGTTACGCCATTTTGAGAGAATGAAACAATGTACGATTTACTGATTGTCGTAATTAATTAGCATAATTAATTCGTTCAATTATGTAAATCGCACTTCACCCGAGTATACCCGATAGACCGAACGCATTTCATAGCGGTCCGGATTTCTTTCTTTATTATTGTTCTCAAAAATTTCGAATTCAACATGTAATTTATTAAGTATGTAAATATCTAGTGTTTAGTAGCTTAGTAGTAGTGCTAGTTGTTTTTGTTTCTATTTTTCCTTTGTTCTTATGACTTTTTAACTTTTTTCTTTGTCCTGAGGAAGGGACAGGGCGTCCCGAAAATTTGACAATTTTTATTGTTCGTGTCGTTGGTCATTTTTAGTGCTTTATATAAATTTCCATCCGTGACCTTGTATCTACTTGATAGATCCGACATTTAGGATATACAGTGTTGTTGGTTTTTTAGTGCTTTTTATATATACATATATATATATATATATATATATATATATATATATATATATATATATATATATATATATATATATATATATATATATATATATATATATATATATATATATATCCTTCACTTAGGGCAGTTATATTAGTTTAAGAGTTGTTGTAATATGTGCTTTATAAATAAGATTAATTTCATCACAACATGTATTGGTAACGATCCTCTAAAAACTAATGTCCAAATAACTGTATCTCACTTCCATTCTCAAAGACCGTGTAGTGTAGGGCAGCGTTGTGAGAATTCCATCGGCATCGAAAGCAAGTTTTTTAACTTGCCTAGATAGCCGAGCGGTCTAACGCGCTGTTCCCGTACTGCTAGGAGACAGATTCCGTAGGTCGAGAGTTCAACCCAGGGCTGGGGTGGACGTGGGTGTCCATGTAAAAGGGAATTTCTTTGTGCTTTCTATATTAATATTTCTTCACTTAGGGCAGTTATGTTAGTTTAAGAGTTGTTGTAAAAAGTGCTTTATAAATAATAATTAATTTCATTACAACATGTATTGGTAACAATCCTCTGTTAAAACTAATGTCCAAATAACTGTATCTCACTTCTATTCTCAATGACCGTGTAGTGTAGGGCAGCGTTGTGAGAATTCCATCGGTATCGAAAGCAAGTTTTTTAACTTGCCTAGATAGCCGAGCGGTCTAACGCGCTGTTCCCGTACTGCTAGGAGACAGATTCCGTAGGTCGAGAGTTCAACCCCGGGCTGGGGCGGAAGTGAGTATCCTTGTAAAAGTGAATTTCTCGGTGCTTTCTATATTAGGACAAACACCACCAAATGTTTTCCCATAGACTTCCATACAAACTTTAGCCCCTCTCACTGATACATGTATTGAATTTCGGGCAAATGACCTTTTTGTCGTGAAAGTTCGAGATATTGGAAAACAAAAAATGCCAGAAAAAATATACCGTGCCGTTGCACTTTTACTTTCAATTTCCATTTGTTTACAACTAGGTGCGTTTGACACCAAATGAAAATCTCTAACCAAAGTGCATCCCTCCCTTCAAATTTTTACCTGTAATTCCTATATACCTCAAAGAAACCCAAGTCTTGATATGAGATTTTTATCAACTTTATTTCACTTGTCAAATACATAACAAGTCTTTTCTCTTATTGACCAATCACGCGCCAGCTAGTATTTTCTCCTCCGCACAACCTTGGGTGTCCAAAATGTCTGCGCCCATGTATTTGTTTATGTAGGGGTTTTTCCTATAGAGTAAAAGAAACATTTATAAAAAGTGTTCAATTTAGTAAATTTAGAACACATATCCATTGCTTATCTCACCTCTTGAATATTGGGACTGACAGTCTTAGCTTAAGTACACCATTGGCTGTTACATTTCACACCCCAGTCAATCAGACGAACATCTGTGAAACAGAAAAGATGTCTATAAATTGAAGCATTTTTCTATTTTTCTTTCAAACTTTTAAAATAAAATGATTAATCTAGCATTTGTTTTGCTTGTTTTTCTTATTATATCTAATAATTTCTCAAGGTAGATCATGTTAATCATTCAGGGTAGCAGGTACCCGTTATTAATGAAAAATGAAGAAAATCAGCAGGTTTTTGTAAGAAAAAGCTGGGTTATGGAAAGAGTGAAAACTAATGTAGATAAAATAATCAATGGAAAGAAAGAGAATTATATCTAGTTCAAATGTACATAAGATTAAAACAAATTCTATCAGCAGTGGTTTGCTGGCATCAGAGAATCAAATACATCCCCACTGAAAATTTTGTAATTTTGAAGGGGGGTGACCTACATTTTAGCCAATTTTCATGAACATTTCATGTAATTGATGTTAAATATGTATATTCTCATAAAAGGCAAATATATCTATTTGCATATCATTTCTTATTATTGACATAATTAATAAATTGATTAAATGCCAAGGGCAGACAAATCATATTGTCTGACTGAATACAGTGCTCCATTGTACGCAAAGTATTTAAATAACTGCAGTTCTGAGGAAATTTATTTTCTGATAATCTATAAAAAGTTTTAAATAACTTAAATATTGAGAGATTAACTAGATTTTCTAAGAAAACCATACCTTGGAACTCTCAATGAAAGCAAAGGGATCATCCCGAGAGTGTCAATGTGTTGTTCATTGTAAGAGGGTATGGTTCATTAATCTCTTCCTTCTTGATAATGCATTGCTGAAATACATTTTATTTTTTAAAAACATACTGATAAATGCATCTAGTAGCTTATATAATAATTCTTTATTATTTACACCATCTTTTGAATTTTTTCAAAGCATTTGTGATGTAATACCTTTAAAATAATCATGTTAAAATAGAATTTACTCAGATAATTATTTTAAAAAAAATCAAATAAATTGAAAAAAAATACATGCACATAAACATGACTCTTGTTATTCAAATAAACCAAATTTAAACAAAATTCCTTCATTTTTCAGCATGATTAGAGCACAAAATTACCCCCCCCCCCCTTTTTCAGCAGAATATCAAGATTGGATATGGCAAGGAGGAGGGATATTGAGACACCTTTTTCATAATTTTTTTTAGTTATAATTTTGCATATTTATTGAATTTTCAATGTATTTTCTGCAAAAATATATTGTACTGTAATTTCAATTAATTTTCCTACAAGTAATCTCTAAGTTTCACAAAAAATATAACTTTTATTTCAAGCCAGCACTGATTACATGACTGAAACTGGCTTTTCTGCTGGATTATGCCCCTTATGTAAAAACAAAGTAACCCAATTAGTTAACAGCAGTCAAATTTTGTTATAAATTATTCAATCAACTCTGATTAACACAAATTTGAAAGAGGATTACTCAATCTGTTCCAATGTCTACACTCAAAATACGTGGATTTAAATGAATTTCTCAAACTGCGAGGGGGATATTGATTTGTTTTGTGTATTGATGATGCCCATAAATATTGATATTGTATTATTTACAATATTCACAGTAAATTTCGGTATAAATATCTATTTAAAATTATTTACATGAACATTTATTGAAAATATGAGAGCTAGGGCAAAAAATTTGGCATTTTTTCACTATGTGCAGTCCCCATTGTGAGCCTCAATTTACCCAAACCCTCTAATTTTTAAACAAATAGTCAAAACTAAGTAAAATATAATCCCAATGCCAAAAAAATAGGAGCTGATTCATTTTTTGGCTGAAATCAATTTTTATCCATGAAATTATACCTATTCTATAGGACAAACACCACCAAATGTTTTCCCATAGACTTCCATACAAACTTTAGCCCCTCTCACTGATACATGTATTGAATTTCGGGCAAATGACCTTTTTGTCGCGAAAGTTCGAGATATTGGAAAACAAAAAATGTCAGAAAAAATATACCGTGCCGTTGCACTTTTACTTTCAATTTCCATTTGTTTACAACTAGGTGCGTTTGACACCAAATGAAAATCTCTAACCAAAGTGCATCCCTCCCTTCAAATTTTTACCTGTGATTCCTATATACCCCAAAGAAACCCAAGTCTTGATATGAGATTTTTATCAACTTTATTTCACTTGTCAAATACATAACAAGTCTTTTCTCTTATTGACCAATCACGCGCCAGCTAGTATTTTCTCCTCCGCACAACCTTGGGTGTCCAAAATGTCTGCGCCCATGTATTTGTTTATGTAGGGGTTTTTCCATTAATATTCCTTCACTTAGGGCAGTTATATTAGTTTAAGAGTTGTTGTAATTTGTGCCTTATAAATAAAATTAATTTCATCACAACATGTATTGGTAACAATCCTCTAAAAACTAATGTCCAAATAACTGTATCTCACTTCCATTCTCAATGACCGTGTTGTGTAGGGCAGCGTTGTGAGAATTCCATCGGTATCGAAAGCAAGTTTTTTAACTTGCCTAGATAGCCGAGGGGTCTAACGCGCTGTTCCTGCATTGCTAGGAGACAGATTCCGTAGGTCGAGAGTTCAACCCCGGGCTGGGGAGGAAGTGAGTAGCCCTTGTAAAAGTGAATTTCTCGGTGCTTTCTATATTAATATTCCTTCACTTAGGGCAGTTATATTAGTTTAAGAGTTGTTGTAATTTGTGCCTTATAAATAAAATTAATTTCATCACAACATGTATTGGTAACGATCCTCTAAAAACTAATGTCCAAATAACTGTATCTCACTTCCATTCTCAATGACCGTGTAGTGAAGGGCAGCGTTGTGAGAATTCCATCGGTATCGAAAGCAAGTTTTTTAACTTGCCTAGATAGCCGAGCTGTCTAACGCGCTGTTCCTGCACTGCTAGGAGACAGATTCCGTAGGTCGAGAGTTCAACCCCGGGCTGGGGCGGAATGAGTATCCTTGTAAAAGGAATATCTCTGTGCTTTCTATATTAATATTTCTTCACTTAGGGCATTTATATTAGTTTAAGAGTTGTTGTAATTTGTGCTTTATAAATAAAATTAATATCATCACAACATTATTGGTACGATCCTCAAAAAACTAATGTCCAAATAACTGTATCTCACTTCCATTCTCAATGACTGTGTAGTGTAGGGCAGCGTTGTGAGTTTCCCTTTCGGCCAAAGGTTTTATTAACTTGCCTAGATAGCCGAGCGGTCTAACGCGCTGTTCCTGCACTGCTAGGAGACAGATTCCGTAGGTCGAGAGTTCCCCCCGGGCGGGGGCGGAAGTGAGTATCCTTGTAAAAGTGAATATCTCTGTGTTTTTATATTAATATTTCTTCACTTAGGGCAGTTATATTAGTTTAAGAGTTGTTGAAATTTGGTTTTAAAATAAAATTAATATCATCACAACATGTATTGGTAACGACCCTTTAAAAAAACTAATGTCCAAATAACTGTATCTCACTTCCATTCTCAATGACTGTGTAGTGTAGGGCAGCGTTGTGAAAATTCCCTTTGCATCGAAAGCAAGTTTTATTATAGGACAAACACCACTAAAGTTTTCCCAAACTTCCATACAAACGAGCCCCGTCACTCATACATATTTGAATTTCCGTCAAATGGCCTTTTTGTCGTGAAAGTTCAAGATATTGGAAAACAAAACATGCCAAAAAATATACCGTCACGCGGCACTTTTACTTTCAATTTCCATTTGTTTACAAAAAGGTGCGTTTGACACCAAATGAAAATCTCTAACCAAAGGGCACCCCTCCTTTCAAATTTTTACCTGTAACTCCTACATATCTCAAAGAAACCCAAGTCTTGATATTAGATTTTTATCAACTTTATTTCACTTGTCAAATACATAACAAGTCTTTTCTCTTATTGACCAATCACGCGCCAGGTAGTATTTTCTCCTCCGCACAACTTTGGGTGTCCAAAATGTCTGCGCCCATGTTTTTTTTTTTTTTTTTTTTTTTTTTTTTTTTTTTTTTTTGTTTTGTGGGTTTTTATTAATTCTAATACCAACGGTCTAACGTTTTTCTGATGCTAAGACAATTCCGTATTCAATTAAAACCCGGGTGGGGCGGGTGAGATCCTTGAAAGAAATCGGTTTTTATTTTTTCCCTTTAGGTGGGAGTTTAAGGTTGTTTAATTTGGGGAAAATAAAAAAAATTCAACAACGGGTTTGGCGATTTAAAAACTTGTAAAAGCTGTATCTCCTTCCATTTAATATTTTTAGGGCGGGTTAAATTAGGTTTAAGAAGTTTTTTAACTTGCCTGAAAAAAATATAACCCTGTTTGACTTTGGGAAACAGATTCCTAGGCCCAATTAAACCCGGCTGGAGGTGGGCAGCTTGTAAAAATTCTCTTGCTTTCAATAATTTTTTAACTTGGGCCTTAATTTTAGGAGGGTTTAATTTCCTTTTTAAAATAAAATTATATCATCACAACGGGTTTGGCAAATTTAAAACTATGTCCAAATAATGATCTCCTTCCTTTCTAATATTTATTCACTTGGGAGTTTATCGATAAAGAAGTTTTTTAACTTGCCTAAAACTCAACCCGGTGTTCTGCACTCTAAAACAATTCCAAAGGTAAGGTCAACCCCTAAAGGGAGGGGTTTTTTAAAAAGTAAATATTCGTGCTTTCTAAAAATTTTTTAATTTGGGGCCAGTATAAGTTTAAGGTTGTTTTTGTTTAAAAAAAAATTTTAAAAATTCAAAGTTTAAGGGGCCCGGGGCGAATATTCCAAAATGAATTCTCTTCTTTCTAATTAATTTATTAGGGCAGGTTTAAATTATGGTTTGGAATTTTTTAACTTTAATACACTCAACCCGGTTTTCACTTTTGAACAATTCCGTATAAGATTAAACCCCCTGGGGGGAAAGTGGTACTTGTAAATGAAATTTTGGGTTTCTAATAATATTTTTATTAGGCATTTTAATTTAAAGGTTTTTAATTTTTTTTTAAAATATTTTCATCAAACATTTTTGGGAAATTTCCTAAAAAACTTGCCCAAATAATTTATCACCCATCTCAAATTTAGTAGGGCAGCTTTTACCATTAAAAAGGTTTTAAAGGCAAACCCCCAAATGAAATTCCCAACAAAGGGACCCCCTTCATTCATACTTATTGAATTCCTAAACCTTTTGTCTGAATTAGATTTAAACTTTCGAAAATAATACGGCTTTTCTTTATTCCTTTTTACCAGGTGGTTTCCCTGAAATTTCCAAGGCCCCTTTTAATTTTTCCTTAACTCCTAATCCAAAGAACCCTCTGATTTTTAAACATTCAGTCAATACTCGTTTTCTTAAT